>NW_027437184.1:22031825-22104325 GCF_033239565.1 Halichoeres trimaculatus
TAATTAAAATAAAACTATTCAACAAAAATGTGACCTAGTCTGGAGCTCCACCTCATCAACACTTTGAAGAATGAATGGGAACAGATCTCTGCATCAAGCTCCTGAAATCAAGAGGGAAGGCTTTTCAGGAGAGCTGATAGTGTTCCATCCATTCATTCATTCATCCATCAATCCATTCATCCATTGATATAACAACAAATATATCCATCCATCCATCCATCCATCCATCCATCCATCCATTCATCCATTGATATAACAACAAATATATCCATCCATCCATCCATTCATCCATCCATCCATTGATATATCAACAAATATATCCATCCATCCATCCATTCATCCATCCATCCATCAGCCAATTCATCCATTATATTATCAACCAATCCATCAATCCATTCATCCATTGATATATCAACAGATCTATCAATCCATCCATCAATTCATCCATCCATCCATCCATCCATCCATCCATCCATCCATCCATCCATCCATCCATCCATCCATCCATCCATCCATCCATCCATCCATCAGCCAATTCATCCATTATATAATCAACCAATCCATCAATCCATCCATCCATCCATCCATACATTCATCTCTTTTTCAACCAATCCATCCATCCATCAATCATCCATCCATCATTTTATCAACCAATCTATCTATCTATCCATCCATCCATCCATCCATCCATCCATCCATCCATCCATCCATCCATCCATCCATCCATCCATCCATCCATCCATCCATCCTTTAATCAACCAATCTATCTGTCAATTAACCCATCCATCCATTATTTTATGGACCAATCTATCTTTCTTTCCATCATCCATCCATCCATCCATCCATCCATTAGAATTGTTTTAAAAACGGACATCCATCCATCCATCCATCCATCCATCCATCCATCCATCCATCCATCCATCCATCCATCCATCCATCCATCCATCCATCCATCCATCCATCCATCCATCAGCCTGTTCATCCATTATATTATCAACCAATTCATCAAACATCTATCCATCCATCCATCGGTTATCAACCAATCTATCCATCTAATTATCCATCTATCCATCATTTTATCAACCAATCCATCCATCCATCCATCCATCCACCCACCCATTTTATCAACCAATTCATCCATGCATCCATCCATCCATCCGTCCATCCATCCATCCATCCATCCATCCATCCACCCATCCATCTATCCATCCATCCATCCATCATCCATCCATCCATCATTTTATCAACCAATCCATCCATCCATCCATCCATCCATCCATCCATCCATCCATCCATCCATCCATCCATCCATCCATCCATCCATCTTATCAACCGATCAATCTATCCATCCATCCATCCATCCATCTATCGTTTTATCAACCAATTCATCCATCCATCCATCCATCCACCCACCCATTTTATCAACCAATTCATCCATGCATCCATCCATCCATCCGTCCATCCATCCATCCATCCATCCATCCATCCATCCATCCATCCATCCATCCATCCATCATCCATCCATCCATCATCCATCCATCCATCATTTTATCAACCAATCCATCCATCCATCCATCCATCTTATCAACCGATCAATCTATCCATCCATCCATCCATCCATCTATCGTTTTATCAACCAATCCATCCATCCATCCATCCATCCACCCACCCATTTTATCAACCAATTCATCCATGCATCCATCCATCCATCCGTCCATCCATCCATCCATCCATCCATCCATCCATCCATCCATCCATCCATCCATCCATCCATCCATCCATCCATCATCCATCCATCCATCATCCATCCATCCATCATTTTATCAACCAATCCATCCATCCATCCATCCATCTTATCAACCGATCAATCTATCCATCCATCCATCCATCCATCTATCGTTTCATCAACCAATTCATCCATCCATCATCCATCCATCCATCCATCATTGTATCAACCAATCCATCCATCCATCCATCCATCCATCCATCCATCTATCCATCCATCATTTTATCAACCGATCAATCTATCCATCCATCCATCCATCCATCCATCCATCCATCCATCCATCCATCCATCTATCGTTTTATCAACCAATTCATCCATCCATCCATCCATCCATCCATCCATCCATCCATCCATCCATCCATCCATCCATTCATCCATCCATCCATCTTTACTTGACTTACCTTTATTTATAAAGCACTATAAAAACAACCACAGCTTGAACAAAGTGCTCTACAGAAAGGAGGGTGTGGGCATAAATAGGTAAATCAAACAAACAACAGGCACTGAAAAGATAATAAAATACTAAAACAAGAGCAGAGTCTCAAACTGGGTTACAAGCAAAGGGGTCAAAATGGGTTCTTAGAATTGTTTTAAAAACGGACATCCATCCATCCATCATCCATCCATCCATTCATCCATCCAAAAAGTAACCTCTCTCCTCTCTCTCTTTGCTTTCTCTGTGTCCCTGTTCCTCCCTCACTTTCTGCTCAATGGAAAAAAGAGACAATTGACCAGCAGAGAGGAAAGAGGTGTGGCTGTCAGATGAAAGGCCGCAAGGGAAGGAGGGGAGACGAAATGGAGCAGTGAGTTAATGGTTGTTTTTGAGCAGGCAGAGACAGTGAGCCCCATGGGGAAACTTCCACTCTGCAGATCTGAGACCATCCTCTTCAATCCACAGACGTGTAGGCACAGTATTCATGTGTTTAGGATTTGTATGAATCTGTGCCACACTGAATGAACCATTAACTTCCCAACTGCATTTTGAAGCAGCATCATAGCAGCTGAATAGCTCAGTTTCTGTACACTCACTGGCATAAGGCGAGTTGGCTGCAGAGCCGTTGAGGAAAGTGGGCGAGCCTCCCAGGTTGGTCATGCCGGAGTTGTTAGCGTAGCCATTCATGGTGCTGGTGACTGAGGTGTAACTGGTCTGCTGAGGCGTGGAGCTGGGCACATAACCATGAGGTGACACACTGCTGCTGCTGCGCACAAAACCTGCAAGAGGTGTGGTAGAAAAGAGGAGGATCATGTGATGATGAGACAGCTGGTCAAATGTGCACGTGGGCTGACCTGAAAAATTAAACAAAACATCCAAACATTTGGCTATTTGATGACTAAGACAGCTGTGGGAAAGAATGACTGTCATTTTCTGTCCCCTTTGATACCAAATATTTTCTTTCATGCTGCGATGATGGTAAAAGAGATACTGTGTCAAGTATTTTCAGACAAATCCCTTTAAACCAAATGGAAGTAACAGAATAAAGACACTGAAGTCTCACCCTGATTGGCCTGTGTGGGTTCAGACACGTTGACAGACAGCTGCCCAGTGAAGGAATTGACTCCCATCATGCTGCTGTGCGTGGAGCCTGAGAGCTGGGTGTGTCCACGTGGAACGCTGTAGAGGGCTTCGGCAATGTCCGCCGCACGTTTCAGGATGATCTCCTGCAGGAGGCAAAAAAAGGAGTTAGGAAATATCTCTAACTTCCTCCTGGATGTTTGGATGTGTTCATGTTCCTTACTTGGTTATTATGAGGCAAACCATAGAGGGCTTCAACCAGGTCAGCTGCTCTTTTCAGGATCACCTCCTGAGAGAAATAAAGCAGGTACAAACTGGTTCAGTTGTACAGTAAAGTCATGTCATTTCTTCCTTTAATGATGTCTCTCTTTGGTGACCAAATATCTGATCATATCTAAGATGAAACCCCACTAATGGTGAAATCAAGGTTTTATAAACGCATAAATGTCTAAGAAGTTTCACATAAATAGTTTTTGAAAAACAACACACGTAATACAACCCCCCGCCTGAGGCATCAACCAACACCTATTTCATCATCTTTTCATGATAAACAAATTGCTCCTCGCTCCTTTTAAAGGCAGATTATCTGCTGTCAAGTCAAGTGCTTTTATGCATCGTTTTCATCTGACTAAATGACATCTTCAAGTGACAGGTATTTAAAATGTACTTTAAAGTATTTCCAAAGTGCTCTGTAGGCTCTTCTGCTTTGCATGTCAGTTACAACCTCAGCTAGCGGAGTGGCAGAGAGGATAATCCTGCAAAGTAACACTTGCGTTTTTTATCCACGTGTAAATTTCATGATTATTTTTATGATTAAAGGAGCTATGAGGAGGATCTGTTTAAATTGCACTCCCTCGCCACCTTGTGGCCCGGAGTCTTTGCACACTGTTGTAAATTACTTTAGTGAGGCGTGTGTTTGTTTTGGAATTAAATGGAGATCAGATTGAAACAAATGTTCTTTTTTCAAAATAACTTTTTACTGAATACAACATGCTGATGTAAGGTACTTATCAGTACAGTCACGTAGTGCTACAGTTTACATCTATACGTTAGCAACACCAGCAGCCCGGTGCTCCGACGGATCTGTAGGCTAACGTGACAACAAGTAAACACTGTCAGTTTGTAAGTAGTTTAGTAGTCGTTTATATTTAGCGCAGCTGGCAGTTCGGTGCTTTAAGACACGTCTGTGATGTGTAACATTAGTAAATCCTGGTTAGTTATGTCCTGCCAGTCATCTACCAAGCAGAGCTAACATAACCTCAGTCTTCATTTCATTGATAGACTCTCAAGCTTGAACAGACCACTGCAGAATAACTGCTGACTGTGGGTTAGAATGAACATAATTAGCTAAAGGCTAATTAGCCTTGAACTTAAGGCCAATTAGCCTTTAGCTGGGGCTGTATCACTCTCCTGTTAAACTTTCTTCTGCTCTTCTGTCCTTTTTCTGTCTGACAGTTAGGCTTCTGTTTCCATCATCACTTCAAAATTAGTCATAGAATTTTTTTTTTGCAGAGAAAAAACATGGATTCATGTTTTTATCTCTTCTCACTACTCAATTTCTTCAGATGGTGTGGTGTTGTCATAGAGACCTAGATGTGCCGTAAATGTAACCAGCAATATTGGCGCTGATAATCCCATTTTAAAGTATGGATTACAGTCTGCCATATATCTAGAAGGGAGACTTTTTCAAGATCACTTTCAAACTCCTCACAGCCCCTTTAAAAATGTAAACAATATGTTCATATCAGAGATGCCTTGAAAAAACAGAATCAGATAGGGCCTGGTGTTATTAATTACTGCTGAATTTAATGTTAAGATGTCCTCTTCCTCCTCCTGGTTCCATTTTCACCTTTCCGTCCACTCCTCCATTCTTCCCACCTCAACTCCACTCTGGGAATTCTCTCCACAGTTTTCCCCACCCACTGTACCCTGGATAATTCTCTTTTTCTCGCTCTCCTTATTGTTTCTTCTCTCATCCTCACCCACACACCCACCCTCTTACTCTCTCACTCTCAGCTCCCACCCCGGGGTCTAAGGTGTCTTGTTTAACAGTTAATGTGTTGTCGTTTCCACAGCGTGAGGCCGCCCGGCGACACCGAGAAAATTACTCTGTGCTTCACAGTATTAACCTGCTCTGTGTGTGACACATGCACGCCTACACACACACACACACACACACACACACACACACACACACACACACACACACACACACACACACACACACACACACACACACACACACACACACACACTTATAGTTGGCTTATAAGTGAGCGCCCCTGTGAGTTTGTGCCGGCAGGAACATATTGCCTCTCTCTATCACTGTTCACTGTATGTGTGTGTGTGAGTGTGTGTGTGTAGATATGAGAGGTCACAGATCCAGTCAGCAGTTTTAGTGTGTCTGTCCATGGTGCTAAATTCAATCTTTTGCACATTATTATGGCCAGGCTGGCTCTCTGTTAACCTCTCATTATTAGACTGGAGAGCAGAGCAACGCGCTCACACACACACACACACACACACACACACACACACACACACACACACACACACACACACACACACACACACACACACACACACACACACACACACACACACACACACACACACACACACAGAAACCTGATCCTGAATGTTCGAGCAGTTCCAGTAAAGCTTTGGCTGATAAACGGGAAGGAAAGATGATCCTCTGGTAACATCATCATTATCAGGTCTTCAGGCTTTTGCTGCCGCATCACTCACATCCTCTGCCTGATCCGAGCTATCTGAATACTTTCCCTGTTTACGTCTTTGCATATTTAGACTCACAGAGACTCACATTGCCTAATTAGCCTCCATCTCCAGGTTGCATCTGTAAATAAGAAAGCTTTGTTCATCAGATTACCTCCTGTTCAATACAAATCAAGACCACTTTCAGCTGCTTTGTGTTAAACTCAGCATCACTTATTCTTTAGAGACCAGTAACAATGCAGGAATAATCTGGCTATGACTTTTTGAGGGCCCATTTTTATTGAAGGGATCACTTGCAGCACAAACGAATTGGCAATTTGTTACTTAATAATTAAAAGTTATTTTTTGTGGTTTGTCAAATTCAGAACTAAAATAAATGTTTCTAGTCCCTGGTAGTATTTTAAGTTTTTTTCTTCGTGTTGACTAGGGATGGGAATCGAAAACCGGTTCCTGTTGAGATTCGATAAGAAATGTTCAATCCATCGATACCGTTAGCCTTTGTGCTAACAATTCATTTATCAATTCTTTACATTGTGCCAGAGCCGCCAGGCCTTATGCCGACTGGTCTGCAGCAGCTACCTTAGCTTGGCAGTTAGATAACGCCTCCCAAGAAAACTGATTCAGGATTTTCAGCTTGAAGTTTTACTGAAGAACTGACTTCATAAAGAAATGTACATTACTCTCTCAAGAGATTCATATTCAGTACATTTGAAAATGGTATAAATCACCTTATTTACCAAAATAACAAAATAGTGCAAGCTTGATGCCAACGTATATGGGAAAATGCATTGATATGCTAGCAGTTAGCATACATCAGTATAACTTCAGCTTCAGAATAGAATTTCAACTTTCATCACAGAAACATATCACATCAACTCTTTGTAAAAAAAAATACTGAGAATTTCAAATGTCAAAAGCTAACAGGCTAATGAAAGGCTCATGACTGACTTCATAACTACGGAAAGCTTCCAAACAACTTAAACCATTGCTATAACCACTTTGAGACACTAGATGGCCTACTTGAATTATTGACATATCACAACACAGTGCATCGACGTCACATTGTGTGCAATTTTTACCTGTTTCTGTATAATTATGCCCAGAAATATCCAGACTCAGGGACCAATTACATTTTATTAACTTACAGTATAAACTCAATTAAATGTTGTTGACACAGAAAACATGTAAAGCTACTTTTTGTACCAAGAAAATTCACAACAGGAATGATAAGGGAAATCGGTATTGACTAAATTTTAATCAATTCCCATCCCTAGTGTTGACCCACAATAATGCTGTTGTATTGAAAAAATACACTGTTTGATAGAAATGGTATGCTAGTATGA
The DNA here is from genome assembly GCF_033239565.1 of Halichoeres trimaculatus. NCBI lineage: Eukaryota > Metazoa > Chordata > Actinopteri > Labriformes > Labridae > Halichoeres > Halichoeres trimaculatus. Next base: position 22,039,204 of record NW_027437184.1, read on the forward strand.
GACAAACTAGTAGCCACAGTGTTATAAACTGTTGAATCTGTTGAATGAATTAGCAGAATTATATCGAATCAAAGCGTGCGAGCAGAGCGGGGAAACTTTAGAAAGAGCGGCATGGTGGGAGCAGACACCTTTGGGAGCAAGGAACGGAAAGTCTCACCGCTCCACTCTGCTTACATGCTCCGTATAGGATGTATAATAAACGAGTAGTTACACAGTTAGAAATCTCTCATGATGAAACAAGAACGCTGAGTTTTGTGTCAGGGTCCTGCTCACCATACTGGATTATAATAAGCATAACCATTATCCTTTTTTTTATTGACAATGTCAACAATAAATGATGAAGTCACCAAATCAATGTTTAGATGCTTGTTTATTTGCTGATATTGGGTCTCTTCCATGTTTGTGTCCATCAACAGATTTTTGTGCATAAAGACAGTAATGATTCATTACAAGAGTTGACAGAAAGCAAATCTTTGTTAGATGTTTTTTTTTTATCTCAAATTGCTGCCATTTTCTCTGATTCTTTTTTTGCTTCAGTGAAGCCTGATGCCTGATTCAGAAGCTTTGAGCTCTTATGTTTGCTGACGTTTTCCCACATCACTTTATCTGCTTTAGATAATTTATGGAATATAGGACTGATATGTGCTTATCTCTCATTTTACTGTGAAGTCTTGTCAGTCTTTAGAAATGTCGACATGAGAGCCCTCAGTGAGTTTATCAAACTCATCATCTTGACTCCTTGAAGGAGTGTAACCCATCTCTGCCTGCTTCAGGTGGGTCTGCTGACAGACAGGAGATGATTGAGCAGACAGAGAGATCTGCTGGCAGAGGGAAAGAATAACAGGAGGTGTCTCTGTGCTTTTACTGTCTGAGTTATGACCAGGCTTAATGTAATAACCATACATTAAACACACATACACACACGAGCACATTGTATGCATTAGGACCTGGAAACGCTGAGCTGAGTATTTCAGGGGTCAGACATATGTGTGTGTGTGTGTGTGTGTGTGTGTGTGTGTGTGTGTGTGTGTGTGTGTGTGTGTGTGTGTGTGTGTGTGTGTGTGTGTGTGTGTGTGTGTGTGTGTGTGTGCCATGACACACAAATGACTTATTCCTCACTAATGCTGATACATTAGCCGTTTGATCCGCCTCTAATGTCCCATTAAGGATGCCGTACATGCTGGGTCACACCTAGCAGAGGGTGATGTCATACTTTACATGTAGGCTCAGTGGGATTTGGGGTACATCTTACACACACACACACACACACACACACACACACACACACACACACACACACACATATAACACACACACACACACGCACAAGTATTGATATAGGCACACACACACATCCTCTGGGGAACATCTCCTTTGACTAATATGATGTGAGATAGTGTCAGGATGTGCGGTTTCAGATTTCATCTTCGCTAACAGCTGATGTAAACATGCACATGTGAACCTGAGTGAATGAGAGCGAGACACAGAGTGGTATTCTAGGAAGTGAGAGCGTGAATATTTTATGGTTTCAGTTCTGTGACTCATGGTGACCGATGACATGACCGTGGTGTGTGACATCATCAAATCCAGTCGCTTACAGATGTCAGCAGAGTGAGTCACCAGAGGAAGTCACCAGTTTAAAAACAGGTAACAAAAAAAGTCACCTTTTGAGCTTTGAGATACCTAAATGATAGAAAGCTTTTTTCTAACTTTAATTTAAAAGAAAAAAAATACTATTTGAGCGACACCAGATTGGCGATTTTTGCAGTGTGAGCTGTGCCTCCTCTAGGGGGCACAAGAGGACTTTGGGTGAGTTGCAGAGTGACAAAACCCAGAAAAAAACAAAAAACTTTTAAAATCTGCTTAGCTGGCTCAGGTGATGTTTAGGGCAAAACTGAATTTCAGCTGCTACAAAGAGAAGAGACGGATTCTGAAGAGAGAAATGAAAATTTGAATGTGGAAAATTTTGATAGCATGGGACTGTCAGTTGGGGTGTCACACTGTGACCAAGCACCAAAGTTTGCGAAACAAACTTTCACAGGGAGGCTAAAAGAGTCGCCCCCCACAGAGGAATAAATGTTACGTTAGTAAATAACACAGTAATAGAAGCATCATGTTGAGAGGTAGTCCACATAGGAATGGGAGGAAAACCCCTCTTTTTTGTTACTACTAAAGAAAAGATGAATAAATCTGGTTAAAAGCATCATTTTTTCACATTGACCTGAATGTAAGACTGGGTGTTTTCATTGTAAAGCATCCCAAAAAAGTTAGGTTGTCTTATGTTTGGGGTCCACTGAGGAAAAGGAGCAATAAGATGATGGTATAAAAAGAAAAAAGTCAGCCCTGTAAAACTTAAAAAAGCAAAAGATGATAAAGCTTTTTTTTTTTTTTTGTCAAAGAAATTTAATTACTCAAATGTCTTCCATTCTACTGTAGTATTTCCCATGCACTGTTTGTATTTTGTAAACCCATGACCTGAGTTATTGATTTGTGATTTTTTTTTTTTTTTTTTTTACCTTTTTTGATGTGCAAATAAAAAAAGTCACAGATTTCATCTAAACTGTCATTACATATGTGATGGTTATGCAGAGAATCAGCTTTGGCTCATAAGTTCTTGGAAAAAAACATCAAGTAAAACCTGAAGAGGAAAGGTTCCACTATTTCTCTACTATACAGGAAAAAGGCAGCTTTACCAGCCAGAAGAGGTGATTGATTTCTTTGTGAGTTCAAAAATGGATTTACACTGCTCTCTTAGTTACTGGCTGGTTGCCTACACGCGTAGTACCCCCCTTCTACAGCAGAATCTGGTTGGACTTTAGTGAGGGCTTGGAATATTTAATTTTTAGGTTTAACACTTAAAACCTAAATTTGGTTCAATAATGAACATTTGTTGCGTGTTCTTAGCTTGAAAATTCGCTCGGCTTTGGTGTGTGTGTGTGTTTGTGAGGAAAATACAGCTGGGGTTTTCTGACAGAACAAAAAAAGAAAATGAATCAGACTGTTTCATGTGACTTGGAGTTTAGTGGTTTCAACCAGAAACAGAGTGTTTGTTCAAAGGTTGTGTGTGTCACTGTATATGTGCACATATGGATGAATGCTGAAGAGATCATGGCGACACAAACTGGCAACTGAACACTTGTGTGTGTGTGTGTGTGTGCGTGTGTGTGTGTGCGTGTGTGTGTGTGTGTGTGTGTGTGTGTGTGTGTGTGTGTGTGTGTGTGTGTGTGTGTGTGTGTGTGTGTGTGTGTGTGTGTGTAAAACAAAATCCCCTCAAAGTTCACTGAACAATTACAGAATCGGCTGTCCACCAGTAATCCTCTCACACACTCCACTGCCCCGTCTGTCTGTATGTCTGCACGCGTGTGTGTTTGTTTGTGTTTGTCTGTCAGTTTATGTGTGTCAGTGTGTGTCTGTCATTTTCCTTTGGCTTCTAACAGACTCTTATAACTTTCATAGAAAGTGATGATCAATACTCACAAATTAAATAGCAAGTGTTATGTGGCGCCAACCATCACCCCTCTATCATTACATCCCTGACACACACACATCCACACACACACATATACACACACAGGAATCCTGCATATGAAACATAGAGCATCAATGATATCACCACGACTCAAAGCTCTTGTAACACCAGTGTCAGCCTCAGAGAGAAACACTTGTGGTGCTCAGTGTGGAACAGAGAAATCAGTTAAGACCTGAGTCTGTGATCTGGATCTACTTTCTGTTTGTTTTCTGGATGTTTTCTTCTCTAACACTGAACTGCTTCATACTCTCTGTTTGGATCTGATACGAGACTGATGTATCAAGTGACTGTGGCTGCATTTCCAGCATCTTAGTGGATCTCAGTGTTCAGCAGTTCAGCCTAGATGTAACCTGTGTGACATCATGCTGCTTGTAAAAAGCATGACCACACATCACCAAATAAACTGGACTGAAAAAAGCAGAATGCCAATGATTTATATTATCTTAAGCTCCATCTTTAAGTTGTTTTTCATTCTTGAGTTTTCTCTTAAAAAAATAGTCCAAATGCAAACTCTTCTGTGAGATAATCCATGCATCGGTATCCGTGTGTTTTCTGCAGTGTTTCAAATTGGTAAATTACAGAAATTGTTTTTGTTTTTCTTCTTTTTTGGGGGGATAAAGAAGCAGGAACTGCCCGCTCCTCTCTTCCAGTTTTCTTCATGGGAACATAGAGCGCACAGTGCAGTACTGAGTAAAATCACTCGGATTAAATGACCCGTTGTGTTTATAAATGTAACAACATGAGCAGTGAAGTTTTGTTTCCTTTACTTTGAGAGGAAATCCAGAAAAAGGAAAGTAGAAGCATGACATACTATGAGTAAAATGGGTGTGTGTCATGCTTTGTTGTTCTCTCACAAATCCACCCAAGTGTGCTTTTGCTTGTGTTTGTGTTTATTAATGAATAATGTCAGAGTGAGTCACTGCTCTGAATCAGCCTTTACCAGCAGGTTAAAGAGTCATCGCTTACAGCACAGGTGCCCAACACAGGGGTTAGCGGACACTTTCAGTCGCTCTTGTTTAGAAAATATGAGTATTTTTCAGTTTCTTTGTTTGCATTTGCATGTTCAAACTAGTGAGCAGCTGAGTTTAACAAGCAGGATTTTTAGCCTGGTGATAAAATATTGGGTCAAAAACAGAAGTTAAGCTGACTTTACTCTCCTTTTTTACTTTTTGTAAGGAATTAAATTTGAGACAACAGTCCTCTTGATTCATTTAACAGTTTTGGCCCCTAATCCAAACCAACTTGTGAGTTTTTTAATGATAAACATCTTTCAGTCAGACAAATCATGCTGCAAACTGTATTTCAGCCATGTTTCATTGCTCATGTCTGTCACTCAGGCTCTGACCTCATCACGCCTTGCAGCTTTATTTTACATGCAGAAACTTGAGAAGAGATGAGATAAAATCTTAAACCCTCTACCCGGAGCCAGCAGATGGACTCTTGGGTTGTGGGGAGAGGGAGTGACTGAAAATCTGCTGCTTAAAAAGACCACCAAACCACCAATGTTTGTGAAGTGAATGTGAGAATGATGCAAGTCAAACGGTGGAATTATTGCAGCTTGAGCTGCCAGAACAAACACACAGGCATCACAACACATTACCGACAGTCAAGTAAAACAATACGTTTCGCTACAGTGTCAATGCAGATTTTTAATCGTGTAATCACACGGGTACCTGCAGTTAGCCCTGTCCTTACATTCCTACAATACACAGGAATTTAATTACAGCGATTTGATTATTTGATAAAATTTGCAGTAGGTGTTTCCGTTTTTTCATTAGAAAAAAGTGGTCAAGTGGAGAGGCACCAAATGTTTGGTGTCTGAAGCTTCTGTTGTCTATTTTTATCAAGTCAAGTTAATGCAGCTGTCTGCCAGGAAATTTTAGAGCACTTCATGCTTCTGTCTGCAGATGCTTTAGCGAGGCTTGGTGCCTGCCCACGGCGCCAAAACTACCACCAAATGGTTTGGGACAGTGATACTGAGTTTTATCAGCCAGTCACTGTGCCTGACCCAAAGCTCATAAAGAATCTATGAAGTAGGGATGATCCGATCAGGTTTTTGTGCCCCCGAGTCCAAGTCTGAGTTTCCTGATTTAGAGTAGAGATAGACCGATATTGATTATCTGGGGCTGATACCGATACCGATTATTAGTAGGCAAGGAGGCCAATAACCGATATTTGAAGCCGATATTTATTTGCAGTCAAAGTGAAAATATTGGCGCAAAAAAATTTGAACATTACAAACTCCAACACTTAACTGCAATCAAATGCCTTCAAGTATATGTTTATTAAACAGTTCCCAGGCTTAGCAGCATGTCTTATAACGTTTACTGAAAACTTTAAAAAATACTAAACTTAAACTTAAGTTTTCTACAGTAAATAGTTTTCAAAAATTTCTATGTAACTGCAATAAAACTGGACAGAATTGGGTTTGTGCTGCCTTTTTCAGGCGTGTAATGCAGTAGAATTAATTTTCCGTTTGGTTTTACATGACTGATTTTAAATGACCATCCAGGGCTTCCATAGTGTAGACAGGGAGAAATTCTGTGCAGAGACGCATTAGAGCCAAAACAACACAGTTTTTAATGGGTTTCATATTGGCCGTCAAATTTAAAAAAAGGCAGATGCCGAAATGCCCCAAAATGCCAAATATCGGCCCCAATAATCGGCCCGGCTGATAATCGGTCTATCCCTAATTTTGAGTATCTGCTGATACTGAGTCCTGATCCGATATTTCTACTCGTGTGATGCCATGCCCCGCCTTGTTTTATTGTGAAGTTGAGACTCTGTACCACCACATAAATACTAAGCTGTTATTTTTCAATTTTTTAAAATACTACAGATCTGATAAAGAAATATGGTAAACATATAAGGAGCCTTGCACAAGCACATTGTTTTAAGGGAATAAATTAGCAAGCATTTGGACATGAGTTGTATAAATCCACGCTGCATGATCTCAAGAAAAACTGTGGTGATAATAACTTGATAATGGGGATTTGATGGTCTGATGAGATTCACAGCAGGTGCACCAAGTGATGTTTCTTTGAACCAATACATGTCTTACAGAATCAGATCACATAATGTACCATAAACCTCGCTGTTTCTTATAAGAAGAAAAAGAAGAAGAAGAAACCACTCATGACTGACTGTGAATCAACACTTCACAAACATTCGAGGTGTGTGATGTATTGAACACAGTCCCATACTCTCTATTGGTAACACATGTGCCGCACTCAGTGTCAGCCTCACGCCCATGATGACATCACAACATAGCCGCATAATCGCATCATGACCAGCACCCATCCTTTAATGATGTCACAGCTCAAGACAGCCAATCCTGGATCAGCTCCAGTTCAGGATGGGGACCCAATCAACAGCAGCTGTTAGAAAGGTCGTGACCCCGCCCACCCTGTGAGGTGAGTTCAGTCAGGTCGGGCTCAAACGCACTCACACACGCATGCATATGTATACTCACACACGCACATGCACTTTGAGCACTTTGAGATGTCGCCCCGCGTGTAGAGATGACAGAGTGTGGAATCAAAGCCGAGCTCATCTTTTGCTGTTAATTGTTTACATCTGCTGCGCTTTTAACGCTGTATTTGATCTCCAGCTGATAAACAAATAATCACATCTGACTCTCTGATCCGTAAAAGTTTCAAACTCTCACCCTGTAAGCGAGGTTAAGCAGCTCACACACACGCAGAGTTCACTGAGAGGTGAAAACACAGCCCACAGGAGATTTGAAAAACACGCTCTCACATAAAACAAACAAAACGTAAACACAAAATTATTTTGTAGTTAGTGTTTTGGATTAATGTGTGTGCATCGCTGTGTGCATGTTCTTTGATAGCAGAGCGACTCACTGTAGCTGAGTGTTACTGAAAAGTTGTCGGTTTGATCTCTGTAGAGGCTATAGTTTCATGTTCTATTTTGAAGTCTTTTTGTCAACTTGAGAGAAAGAGCCCTGCTTGTTAGAGGCTCTTTTTCAAGTATCAAGAAATAAACAAACAAGGAGTAAATGTAGAGGTAGTCGTATTTTTACCTTTGGCAGCCTCTCAGGGTCCCCAGGGTGTCGAGGGATGACCTTCTGAAGTCTCTGGAAGCCATAGTCGATGGTTGGCTCATTTAGTGCTGCAGAAAACAGGTTAAAAAGAGACAGATTAGATAAAAGGTTGAATAAAATTGTTTTAAACAGAATATTTCAGACATATTACACTGAAAAAACATCATATTCTGCTCCGCTTTTGACTTAACCTAGCCAATCCCAGTCCTGACTTTGCCTTTTCCTTGCACTTTTAGCTGTTTTTGTCTTGTCTTTTTTCTATACATTTATTTTACTGTTGTGTCATTTTTTTGTATATTTGTATCTTTGTTTAAGTTCCTCTTTATCTTCCTAAATTGTCTGAGTTTTTGAAAAGTGCTCTGTAAATAAAATGCATTATTATTATTATTATTATTATTATTATTATTATTATTATTATTATTATCATTAGTATTATTATCATTATCATTATCATTATTATTATTATTATTATTATTATTATTGTATGGTGCCTTCAGTTTCTAAAAAAATAAGACCAGAAATCAGCGAGTCTTACATGGTGACCTCATGTTGCCCTTGAATATGCAGCTAAAATGTTAGCATGTGCATATTTTAATAATTCCATTCATGTCTTAAGGCTCTGTCATGTCTCAGAGTTTACTCTAAGAAATACTATGAAATATACTGTCAGAAATACATCTGCTGTTTGGGTGGAGGTGTGAGGATGACATTGCATTTTGTGACATTTTGTTTCCCAGCACCACCCTCCTGTTGATCTACTTGTTTTTTTTCCTTGAGAAAAAACCTGGTAGAGAAATAATGAACCAGCTCAGCATGATCTCTCTGAGCCGACAGAGGCCTGGAGGTTAGAGAGGCAGGAGAGTGACTGAAAGGTAACTGAGGTAAACAGAGTTCATGAAAAAAAAAAAGCTTGTCACAGGATTTCTATGAGGATGTTGTTCAGGTTGTTCTGCCAGAGTGAAAAAAAAAAAGAGCGACAGTTACATGAAAATGTGGGGCTAGTGGTATGTCACATGTGCTGGGGCCCAGTGTAGACCACTAGCCCCACAGTGCTTATGGCTAGACTCGGGTTCAGCTTGTCCTCCAGCTGTAAATTGTTTCCTGATGGCAGTTGCTGCTTAAAAAAATGGCCTCTATCAAAATGTCTTACCAGCACAGCCCATATTTTAACCCTGTGATGCATAAACTGTGAACTGGTGGGGTTGCTTCGTAGATCATGTTTTGTTTTGACAACGTAAGGCAAATACAGTTATGTAGAGAAGATAATGTAATGCTCTTCTTGTTACTTTTTCACATGTACTTCCCCTACATTGTGCTTTTTTTATGAATTGATTTCATACATCTACAAGGCCGGATAACTCCTTCTTCTTTAACAATTCCTGTCTTTTTTTGTACAGTGTGGTGTATCAGTTCAGGAGGTCAGGTTTATGACACTGATGTGGAAAGGAAAAATAATTTCTAGGTCTTGGCAAAATGTTTTGACCATAAAATAAAATACTAGAATCAGAATATTTAGTTTCTCAATATCAAAATAGGACTCTTTGTCTTTTTTTTTCTCAAATAAAAATTCTTCATTTCAGTCTTTGTTTAAAAACTGGATTGGAAAAAGTTACCACTTTTCTCCAGCAGAGAGTGATAATAATATTTCTCTCAGACGTTCGTGTGTATTCTATGGGAAAATATGGCTCCTAATAAAGTCTGTAGAAATTATTACCATCATTCAACGCTTTCACATGGTCTTGTGTTCAAAAAGGGAACTGAGAAATAGCGAAAATGGCAAATATTGAAGAATCGCAATTTAAATTGAATTGGCACGCCAAAAATCGTAATAGGACTGAATCACAAGAATAGCATATCGCCCCAGCCCTTTAAAATACTGTATTGTTCAACTCAAGACACCTGTGACTTAATGACTAATGCTGTTGAAATTGCAGGTTGTTTATGATGTTATGTAAAAAGGGTTAAAATTTTCAGTAAATGCTTCTTTTTGAATTAAAACATGTTATTTATGGCTTACAATGCTATGATTTCCTGGTCCAGCCCACACTTGAGATCATCTCGCTCTGCCTGTAGCCTCTGAACTGAAATGAGTTTGACACGCTTGCTTTAAACAATTTCAGTAAGGATCGTTGGCAACAGGCTTGTGACAGGTTTCAGATGGTTTAAAGACCAACAGGTGCTGAGGAGGTTAGGCCTGATGGGGTTACTAATGCTGTGAAAAGCACCTGTATGATAATGACACTGCAGGTATGACACACTTTTCCTTTTAATGTCGCGATTATATTTCCTGCAGCCTTCAGCCAATCAATATGCCAGTCAAGTCAAGGTCTGAAAGCTTCACAGCACTTTAAAGTTGATTTATCTCATCTGAACGTGTGTAACTAACCCAGTTACTGCATCTGAGCATGTGTGTGTGGTTATGTGTTTAAGTGTGGGATGTCCAAGTACGCAGCTGGAGTGATATTTGGTACTTTCCACATCCAGCACTGATAAATTACTTGCAGCTGAATGTCTTAGAATTTGTTTTGTTTGCTGGTTTCTTCGAGCCATGTGTGGATGTGAGCGTGTGTGTGTGTGTGTGTGAGAGAGAGTGTGTGTGTGTTTTACAAATGCTTTTGTCTAATTATCGCATCACACCCAAGTCTCTGGTTTCTGTTATGTACTGAAACACTCAATTTGTTAGCAACAAAACTTCATAAATTATGAGCTGTAAAATACCAGATGTTAACTCCACACAGACCAATACTTCACCACTCTGAGAAAACTGGATTCAAAGAAAAAGACTGGACAAATCCTGATTCCTATCAACCATCCTAACATCACCATGCTGAGCAAAGAGGAGGCAGGAAAAGAGAGAATGGGGATGTCAGATGAGAGGTGATGGAACAAGGGAAGGAACCAGAGAAGAGCGTGTGTTAAACCATCCAAAATAGGAGGAAGATAATCTAGAGAGAGTTACGGTTGAGAAAAATAAACGAGCAGAAACAGCTGCCTAACAGTCGGTGGGATATCAACTGTCAGAATTAACTGCCAGTGTCAGATCCACACACTCTGCACACCTCTAGGGACCAAAGACTTGTAACTGTACGGTTACCAATATAAAACACACATGTGCACACAGACACACACACACACACACACACACACACACACACACACACACACACACACACACACACACACACACACACACACACACACATAACAGGATGACTGTGAGTGGTTTTGGGTCCGAAATGACTCCAACTGAGTCTTTATTTATAGAACAACATGTTCCTTAAAACATTAGATGCTGTCAGAACGTTAATGTGTGTTTATGGGTTCTAGCAGGCTTGCTTAGTTCTCTCTCTCTCTCTGTGTTTGTGTGTGTGTGCGTGTGTGTGTGTGCGTGTGTGTGTGTGTGTGTGTGTGTGTGTGTGTGTGTGTGTGTGTGTGTGTGTGTGTGTGTGTGTGTGTGTGTGTGTGTGTGTGTGTGAGTGTGTGTGTGTGTACTGTGACACCAAAAGGTCAGGTTTCTCCAATGATTTTCTGGTGGTTTCTTGCAGCAGAGACACAGAAATAGAAGCAGTGCAGCAGAGCACCCGATTGATTACACATCAGTTGTAAAAGCCATGGGTTATAAAAGCCAGAGTGCTCTCACCAAACCAAACCAAACCAGATATACTCTGAGTCCAGGTTTCTAACTGTGCATGTAGCTCAACATTGTATGTAGATAGATTTTAGAGCTGTCAGGATGAGAGCGCACAGTGGAGCCAAAACTAGAGTAAACTGCAGAGAGCTGCTGAACTTTGAGGGTGTTTTTGCATCATTTGTGTGATTTGCTTTGAAAAATTAGACCAAGAGACAGAGCAGACTGCGAGGGCATGATGCATAATTCTTGGTGTAAATAACAGCCTCCAAGAGGTACTCAGAAAACCTCAAGATTTACCAGCTAGTTAGAAATGTGAAAGAAAGTATTATGAAACATCTATTCATCAACATTTTCTTCTTCTCTTAAACTTTTAACATGTCATTTTGTTTTTTCTTGACATCAGCATCAGAGAGCGCAGACCTCCGCCAATCATGTTGTGATTGTTACGCAACATTTTAGTCCTACTTTAATGTTATACTCCCTTTCAGCAGACTGTCTGCTATAGTTTGGTGTTAGTTGTGGGTTTGTACGATAATTTGTTTCCTGACAGTGTTGAAAATTATGATGACCCAGTACATATTTCATATTCCAGGTCTTGGTATCCAGAATATTTCTTGCATCTGGATCATACTTTTACATCTGTCAGAAATTATGGTGACCTTGTCTTCTATTGTTTTGCAAAGCAATCCGACCATTTATCGTGGAGTTATATACACTTATGGCGAAAACGGCCCTATCTCACAATGATAAAGGATCCTTTAAAAAAGTCCTGGATCCAGATGGTGATCCAGATCAGCTCCAAAATTTAATCACTTCTTCCTTATCCTATTTTGAACATTTCCTAAAAATTTCATCAAGATCTGTTCATTAGTTTTTGAGTTATGTTGTTCACAAACAGAGAAACTCTCCCAAAAACATAACCTCCTTGGCAGAGGTAACAATAAACATGAACATTTCAGGAGATGATTTGAAACATCTCTGGCTTGAATCTGTTTTTCTTGACTCACACTGCTGCTGTGATGCTAATGAAAGCATCTCTACATGAACACCCCCCCCTCCTCCCCTCTTCTGCTTGCTCCTTCATCCTCCCCCTCTTTCTTAACTACACCTTCTGCCACTTTCATCCATCCATTCCTCCATCACTCCTCCTCCAGCCTCACTCTTCCTCTCAGACTCCAGAGCTGGCCACAGATCAATACTCATAGAAGTTTCATGAGGACAGACCCTCCACTCCTGTTTCACAATAAAACGTGGAGAGAGGAGGCAGACAGAAGGAGAGAAGAGGGGGAAGTGGCAGAAAAGAAAAAAATGGGGGGTATTTTTGGCGCTGAAGCTGTTTGTGTAAGATTTGAGTTCATTTATTATGCAGAAGTGTATTTTTTAGAGCGTTTTACAGTGTGTCGTGTGCTAAGTAAGCACACAGGACAGAAAAGGCGGACGGGAAGGAAGATGTTGAAAGTGGGTGAAAAGGCTGAAGTAAAGGAAAAGAAGAGGAGGAAGGAGAGGAGGAAGAGGAGGAGGTGTGGTGAAATCGATTCCCTGGCCAGCCGGCAGTTCAATACCACTGAATTATTGCTTCATTCTTCCCCTTATGAGATCTCTTTCTCCTCAACTCTTCTTCCCTGTGACTTTCTGTCTCTGTGCAGGAACATGTGTGTGTGGATCTGCGTGTGTGTGGATCTACGTGTGTGTATCACAGTTTGCATGATCCACTCATGACCCAATCAATACTTTACAACCAGGTTTTTATAAGCTCACCTTTCTGTCTCTCTTTTTATATGAATCACTCAATCTCTGTGATTCTCTTTGCTGAGTTTTTTTTTTTCATAAAATTATTTAAAAAATGTTAAAGAGAGAAAAAAATTCAAAGTTTTGATGTTTTCTCAGCATTTTTTAAAGTTCCTTCTTCACAGATATGGATTTTTCCTCTGCAGCTGCTCTGACAATAAATCAGCTCCATATATAAATGTGTGTATCTGTGTGTGTGCATTTATTGATTCTTACTTTTACCATAGTGTGTGTTTATATGAGTGTGTGATGTTGACAATGTTTATTTTTCCCTCTAGGCTGATAAAGCAAGCATACAGCTCTTTATGTATGTATGTGTGTGTACAGGATCTGTTTGTGTGTATTTGTGTGTAGTAGGCCATCTGTTAACCAGACTACCCACCATCTTTCCCTCATATCTCTGATTTACAATCACTTTTAACTCTCCCTCTTGTTTGAAACTGTGCGTGTGGTAAGTTGTGTAAGACATGACCCTCTGTGAGCGCTTTGTGTGTGTTTTCATTGTGTGTTTTTGCATACTTCCATGCGTGTGTGTGTGTGTGTGTGTTTAATTGCTCTGTCCTCACACCCAGAGGCAACCACACAACTGAGGCACTGAAAAACCAAATCAGCCAATCAGCTCTCACCGCCGCGACCTTTCACCCACAGCTTCCAGAGAGACCTCAACCTTGAGGCGCGGTTGGGCGACCGCGGCTACAGATCGTGTTTCTCAGGTCACATGCTGAAACAATCAGCCAATCACAAGGTCACAAGAGGTCAAATCCAGCCAATAGGAGAAGCAGTTAGTGGGCAGGCGGACCAATTACTGGCTAGCTCGCCTCAGGGTCGCGGCAAAGATGTTTGGACTGAGGAACCCTGAATGAGGATAACAGGAGCCGAGGACCATTTCAACATGAAGAAACCACCAACTTCAGACATTTGGATACCAAACACAGATAAAAGAAACTCCCTAAGTAGTTTCAGGACAAACTGACAATAAGTAGCGTGCTGTTTTGCTGAAATTCAGTTTTTTTTTTCATTTTTGTCTTTTTAGTGTTTATAATTCATTCTGCACTCAGACATGTTTTTCCTTGCACTTTGCAGCATTAAAGCTCCTGAAGGAGCGCTCATTTACTGTGTTGTCAGCAATATGTTGTCAGCAATCTGCTGGATGACAGCTTACTTCTTTTTCTTTTATTTTTTTCCATGACTTTTGAGATAAGTGCTTTGGTTGCTATTTTATAAAGAATTATCTTGAAATTTAACTTCTTTTGCTTTTAGAATAAAACCTTGAGTGAGGATTTTTGAAAGTCATAAAACAGGCTTATATGAACAGTAATGTGTCAAAACATAACCAGACCATGAAACAGCAAAAGTTATTTTAATGCAGGTAAGTGCTGCCTCTGGGAAGGAGTCAAAGTTCAGCACGCTGCAAAAACAGTCACTTCCACTGCAAAGACTCAAAGTGATAACAATTTACTGCTAAATGACAGCAGGATGGGAGTTTTCTTTAGAAAATACAACTTATACACATATAGTAAAAGGTCAGACCAAGAATTGAGGCAGGACTTTGTCCATAGGGGGAGCCAAAATCAATGCAAGGTTAAAGTTTTTCTTAGGAGCTTCAAATATACAGCAGATTTTTTTTTTTTTAGTTTGCTGATGAAGGCAATCAAATTTTCATGCCCCCTGTAAGAACGCTGTGGCCCCTGAGATGGCAACCTTCATTATTTACTGTCTGGTCTCTAAATAAAGACAAAAAAAGCCTGAAACTACTCCATGCGCTGTATAATACACAGAAAAAAATGCCGTTATTAAGAACAAACAAATGTAGAAGAAGCTTGAAATGTGGAAACTTATCACTTTCTTTGACATGTTTAATTGAACAGGAAATATTAAAGCTTTTATGAGAAGCAATAAAACTGACATTTAATCCATTGTGAGTTTTTTCATCTTCATTGATCAGGTTTAAATCCTCATATTTGTCTCTGGTTAATTGGGTCATTAAATGTCTGTAAGCCACAGAATTTACACAGCTGCAGTTTTTCTCCTCTGTCCCTCTCTTTATCGGAATGACGTCATCGTTATGGTGTGATGGAGCCATGTTGAGTGGATCAATACCAGACATCACATCACCTCCATCCATTTCTACATGTATGTGCAGACAGACACACACTCACAGATTGTCCTTTATTCCTCTCTTTTTCCATCACTTCTTTCTTTTTCAGCAGGAAAACACTCATTCACAGTCAACTACCCGGTCAGAAATCACTCAATCTTTTCAAACTTAATGTGTGTGCTAAGTGTGTGTGTGTTGGTAAACTGGGTGTTCTGGATGATTTCACTAATAGTTTCAGTATGGAGGGCTATAAAAAGCAGACTGTTTAATTGTAGCAGCTTTAACGAGCCTGTGATTATGGCAGCATTGTAACGAGTGCGGCTCGTTAATGTTGACTAATCTACAGTCATTAGTTCAACACTGTCTGGCCTGAGACTGAACTGCAACACACACACACACACACACACACACACACACACACACACACACACACACACACACACACACACACACAAACACACACACACACACACACACACACACACACACGCACACACACGCACCAGACACAAGTTCTTACATGTACAAACACACCTGAAATCAAACTGACCTCAAGGAAATGGAAGTACAGAACATGTGCAAGTGTGTGTGTGTGTGTGTGTGTGTGTGTGTGTGTGTGTGTGTGTACAGTTGTCCTACCTGTGTATATGAACCTTCCTGGTGTGCCTTTGCAGAACTGTTTAGACTTGTAAGACAGAGTGACCTCCACGACCCCAGGGATGTGCCTGGGTGGCGTCTGCACTCGTATGGCGTGCGGTGTAATCAACTGGAAGAGGAAGGAAAGGAAACACAAAACAATTAGCAACAAAGCCTCTTCAATCACTGAAATAACTTTTAGTTTCTCCACTTCGAGACAATTTCATTTTCCACTCAGTACAGCTTGATTAAGTCATATACATCCAAAAAATTTTTAACTTTTTTTATGATCAGTGATCCTTTACTCACACAAATTAGACTTAAAACCTCAAGGTTGTTTCTCCTTGTGTGCCACTTCTGAAGAAATTTTTAATTTGGGATGTTCTGACACAGAAAGACAATCAAACCTACATTCAAACCATCATTCTTTGGGACCCCTGGAAACCTCTCAGAGGCTTTTGGGGTCTCTGGACCACAATATGTCAACTATTTGTGTACATCGTTCTTTAAAACATCTCCATATCAAACAACCAGTGAACTGCTCCTTTAAATCTTACCCTTGATCTGGTTAGGATCCTTACTGGTCTGTCTTGCAGGAGCTTCACTGTCATATTTATTTAAATTTGAGGGTTAAAGTAATGTGGCGTTTGCCCCTGTTTTCAATGCGTTGAGCTACGTTCGGATTTTGTGCAAACAGAAAAGAAATACTGAGCTCTTGTGACCTTAGACTAGCTGCACTTTCTTTTCACTGGACATGAGATTGGAGCTCTGTTTTGGCTGCGTTTTTGGAGCAGGCACCCCATGTACGAAAGCTACAGGCTTTGCTGCCCTGGTCAAAGGATCCATTTCTGGTTCTGATATGACTTAGTGCAAGTTTCCCCCTCATCCCCCATGTTACCTGTCTCTCTAAAGATGTCCCATCAAATAGTCCCTGAAATTATCTTTGAAAAAACAACACTATTTAATAGGGCACGCACCAAATGTTTGTGATGCTTCATAAAAATGGATTTTCCCAGCATATAAAAACACCAGATAAAAGGAGATTTTCCACTGAGCTGTATGTGAGTCTTTAGGATCACATTTTTATTGACGGATTTTAAAAATAGCTTCTACTATTTGGCCCAGGTTTTAGGATGATTCTGCAGGAAGGAGAAGCATCTACAGACAAACAAAACTTGGCAAACACGCAATCACTTACCACCAAAAGATTCGTTTAAAAATGTGTTTATTCTCGCTTCAGAATCAATAATCAGACTGAGAGCAAATGAAACATTCTGCTGGATAAAATCCATTAAAACGAACGCCTGAGAGCTGAGTCAGTCTGAACTAAGCTCAACTGAGACTCTGTACACATGTTAGTGTATGTAAGTGTGGCTCTCAGCACTGTAAACAAACCCCTCAGCTCTTAGCACATACACAAACACACACTCCCATCCATGTATGCCAGGATGCGCACACTCACACACAAACACACTTGGTGGTGTTGTTGTTGGAAGAGAGCCACGGTCGCTCAGCTCACACGGTGAGTGGAGTCAAAAGACAAATAAACATTCTGTAGAGGAGTCGCACAAGGGAAATGATAGTGAGCTGTGTGTTTTTACATGTGTGTGTTGGTATAAACGTATGTATGTGAGCATTAAATCGATGGTTATCAGAAATGTGCTGATTTGATCAACAGAGAGACGGGGGTGGGTGGGGGACTCATTGAGGCAAACCTGGTTTAGACCAGCACAGGAGTATGGAGTAAAAGGACCAGGAGGAAAAGTGTGTTTTCATATTGAATTACTCCTAACGGTTGGAGGGGAGAAACACACGGACGAGGGGCCAACATGCAGACAGGATGAGGGTTGTTGGCAGACTGACCTCGCTCCACACCAGCATGGTACCGAAGATCACCTGGAGACCATCGAAGAAGTTGTCTCCTATGATGATGACTGTAGCGCCCCCTGTGGTCCAGCCCTCGCTGGGACTGATGGCTTTAATGCAGGGAGCTGCTCCTGGAGGGAAAGAGGAGGATTTCAGTGAAATTAATCAAAAAGAGAGAAAGAGGGTAACAGAGATGATTCCCTCAGCAGCAGTAACAGTTTATGGAATTGGTCTGAGAGACAAAATAAGTGATTGACTGATATCTGAAAGTTTAATGGGAGATAACAAGCTTAAATCATGTGGTCGTTTTTTAATAGTTTTTAAAAGTTTTGTTAAAAAATTCAATGTAAGTGAAACACACAGAGTTGTGCTGTAGATTTCAGAACATGGTTATTTAAGAAACAATATTTAACAGCATTTTTAAAAATACATTATTGCAGAATTAAAATGAAACACCAGCCTGTAAATCTTTTAGATTTATCATCCAGATTGACGTTAACATTAGCCAAGGTTACATGAGAAATTTTTGTATTTCCAAATGGAATCTTTCAGAATGACTTTTCTGAAAACAATAGTATACATGGAGAGGAATATTCCAATCTCTGGTCTACATGCGCCGCTATAATCAAACAGAATAGTCAATGGGGCATGCACAGAACAACGTAAACATCACGTGATTTATCAAAGCTGGAGGACGACAGTTTGTTTATCACGGTATTGCAATCCTCCGTATTCGGATTTTGTCGTCCGTCCAGTCTTGAAATTATGTTAATTTCTTTCAAAGTTTGGATCAAAAACAAACTTTCCGCAGCAGTCCAGTGCTGACTGTTCGCTGCCATTTATAAAATTGAGGAACGTCTCTAGTTGCGTCTTACGTCATATCTGAGCATGCGCTGAAAGAACGCACCCTGACAACTTTCCATTTGAGCGGATACATGATACCTCAATCGGTTTGGGGAAAGGAATATTTCAACCCTGTGAAACCGATTAAATGTCCATTCGGACTGGCACTTTTCTTTCGTACTGAGGTGTATACAAAGGTTAAATACTTTCCGTTTGAGCAAATAAACCGATTGCAAGCGGAATATTTGGGTCCATGTATACATGGCTAGTGATCTACATCCATGCAGCTGCCTGCAGTGTCTGCAGACATTATTTATGTTTTTCTATTATCCGCATTGTGAGTGCAGATATCACCTGATGCTGATTATCAAAAGTACTTATAATCAGTGTACTAATCTATCCATCCAGTCTATTGTCTTAAGCAGAAAGGGAAATGTATTCAAAAGCTCTACTACCCCTGCATCTAAATTCATTTCTTCACACGTCACCCTTTGTTTTTTCTTCAAGGAGACAAAGTCAGCTCACATTTCAAACACTCAGCTTTTTATTTTTGAGATTAGTCATTAAAAAGTGATTTTAAATTTTGTTTTCTTCCTGTTTACTATTTATAAACACTTATTTATTCCATTTCTGTGTACTTTTTAACCGCTTGAACAAACACTGATTTGGAGAGAAAGGCATATTATCTGAATAATCTCACAAAAACTTCCAAAATTAAAACATCACTTCAGATGTCTGCATTTAAGTGGACCTTGAGATGCAGTTGGACCCTTTCAAGTCTTGTTAAAGAACCTCAGTTTTTCGTTCTGCCCCCAAACACAAAAAACAAACATGCTCAAAAAA
Organism: Halichoeres trimaculatus; assembly: GCF_033239565.1. Taxonomy (NCBI): domain Eukaryota; kingdom Metazoa; phylum Chordata; class Actinopteri; order Labriformes; family Labridae; genus Halichoeres; species Halichoeres trimaculatus. Next base: position 22,058,501 of record NW_027437184.1, read on the forward strand.
AGAAAGACCTCTATGACACAGATGAGTCACTCATTAAGAGAAATTAATTCACTGCTGTGAAAATCCTGGAATGACTCTGTGAACATGAAGAAGTCTTCTTGTTTCTTGTTTTTTTTATTTTAGCCCAAAGCCGGACTGAAACAGGATCAGGGCAGCTCATTTTTAGGTAATGATATGAAACAGATCGAAACATCAACCCAACACACACTCACACAAACACACAAACACACACATAAACACAGGGTTCAGTGCGTTAATACTACAGACAGAATGGATACAGTCAGCTTTATGTCACTTCAGTATTGTGAGAGTGTCGTGTGTATAAGCTCAAAGCCGATCCTGTGTCACCGAAATAAAAGCTCATCTGTCAAAAAATGAAAAAGTGAATAAGTGTGTGTGTGTGTGTGTGTGTGTGTGTGTGTGTGTGTGTGTGTGTGTGTGTGTGTGTGATTATCAGCCTTTATCTGAATTACATCCCATAGTCTGGGTGTGTTTGTAAAAGAAGAATCATAATGATATTACACTCAGAAACACACACACAGAACATCACACAATGCATTGTGAGCGTTCATGTGAGCGTGCATGTGTGTATGAGTGTGTGTGTGTGTGTGTGTAGTGGGTTGGATTAGCCAGATGGAGGGGCAGGAATCACCTGATAGGATTAAACCATCAACCATCTGGTGGCCATGCTGCTTACACTCACACAGATTCACACACAGACACACACACACACACACACACACACACACACACACACACACACGCTCTCATGCACTCTTGTGTTACCGTGCTCTAGGTAAGACTGCGTTCCTTCCACAGGGTCAAGCCTGCGGGCCCGTCGGCCATGTTTGGAGTTGTTGTGGACGAACATGTTGTCGGAGACTGATAGGACGTGTCCCTCTACGCTCACCGTAGTTGATACAACCACCTGAAGGAAAGCAGATATAAGATAATAAGTGAAGGGAGAGTTGGGTGAGTTAGGAGAACAAATGGGCAGAAAGAGGGGTAAGAAAACCAGAAGGTGGACAACGACAGAAGGCAAAGAAGAAGAAGAAGCAGAAATAAGAACATTACAATGTTGGGGGTCTGGAGATCATGATGCTGAGGAGTTAAGAGCGTGAAAACCTCTTTAAATGTAACCCCTTATCACTGCTATTACCATCATACTCCACACACACTAAGTCACTGTGACACACACTTTAGATCTGTGCATGTGTGTGAGTGTGTGTGGTGTCTATCCTCTTCTGTTCAATAGTTCCTGATGGGTCCAGCCCTTAATTATCTCCCAGGGAAACAGAGCTGTCTTCCCTGGTTCCACTACAATAGAGCTGCACAATTAGAGGCACAGATACTGTCACACACACACACACACACACACACACACACACACACACACACACTCACACACACACACACACACACACACACACACACACACACACACACACACACACACACACACACACACACACACACACACACACTTACTGCTGGATGACTCCTTCTCTGTCCTATATCTTAGATAAACATATGAACTCTAAAAACACACATTCACACAGACACACTTTAAAGCAGGGTCACTACAGATATTTATATATACGGGGAAAGGAGCAGAATCAGGAACACACACACACACACACATTCACACACACACGTGCCACAGTAATAAATCTATCAGTATCTCCTGGGCGTCCACTATCTCCACTCAGACTCAAGTGGTGTCTTCCTGATTGTGTTGTAGCAGCCGAGATAAGGAAATAATAAAGACTGCACTGCTTTAAATCTTACACTCAACCCCTACAACCTCCTGCCTTTTCTTCTTCTTTCATTTTTGTTTCTCACATTTTCTTTCCTTACTCACACGCAGCAGTTTCTTTCTCTCCTTCTTTTTTGTTTTCCCTCATTCTTCTCAATTTCTTTCCCTTCTTTATAACACCGCCCTCTTTGCCTCTCTGCATTGTGTGTATATTTATGTTCTGACTCTTCAGGGTCAGGATCCCATGTTTCCTGCAAAGGCGCTGATAGCTTATTTACCCACACAGAAACACGCACATGCACATTTCCGTGTTTCCTTGTCACAATGCCCGTACACGTCTGTGCATTTTTATGTGCTGTGTGCAAAGGAAACACAGTGAAACAGAGAAAGAGGAGGACACTCAAACACATGAGTAAGGGTAAGAAGGAAGAAAGTGTGATGGATTTTTTTTTTTTTTACCTGGAACCTCCTCATGTCTCGAGGGTTGCCTGCGTTTTTTAAGCAGTTCTGGTTGCACTTGAGGAAAAATTTGAGGAAGAATCTGCGGAGACAGACAGGACAGGCAACGTTTGAGGTTAAACAGTCAGACATTAGAGCAGAGTGGAGACTAACCCGCAGCTTTCTCTCAATGAATTCAAGCTCAGTCTCCAACATACAGAAGCCTGAATCCACTCAGAGACAGATTAATATTTCATGCTGTTGGAAAGTGAATTTCCTCATGGAATTTCCTCCTGGATATGTGGAATACGCTTTTTTTTAAGCTTTTAAATCCAGACCAACTGAGACTGCTTTGAAAGCCACATTAAGGCTGGATGAACATACAAGAAGGAGAAAAAAAGACGGTGGTGAAAAAGTGTGACTGTGAGCCTGTTGAAGTTTGAGGAGATCTTCTGTTTGACCTTCAGTTTCATGCGCTCATGGATTCAAACTTTCACTCTCCTCATGCCTTTCATTTCTCAAGCCAGACCTTCAGCTGGAATAATCACTCAAGGAGGCAATTTACTGCAGACATGCTAAAAAAAAACAAGGATTTATCAGGATTTAGATGACTTTCATCACGCTAAGAGACTGATCCATAAGCTCTCATTGTGGGGTTGTTTTGAGCGCTAACACTAGTGTGAAGTAACAAAAGAAGGCGAACCGTTTTGACATTGGGTGTTTGAAACGGGACCATATGTCATGAATCTATATTACAGAATAAATCAAACACACAGATGGCCGTCAACAGCTAACAAACACATCCAGGTTGTGTTTTGGTGTGAGCCAGCTGGCCAGCCTGGCAGACACAACAAAGCACGCACAAACATGCAGACACACACACATGTACACACTTTGCTGTTTGCATTTATCTTTTTGTGTCATCAATGTGTGTGTGTTCATCCATATTCTCTCTGCAGTATGTCATATTTAAACAATATTGACGTGAGCAGACGCAGATATCTCTCGATGTGTCTAAATACAGCAGTTTAAAAATCTGTAGCAGCCTCTGAAAGGATCACACACTGCAATAAAAAATCAGATTAAGTGAAGTTTCACAAAAGTTGCCTATAGCTCTCATATTGTTTCATCTCATTGTGTACCCTCCCTGTTTTTATCCTAATTTTAAAACTCAGCTGGATACTTAAACATCTTAAACTTTTCATAAGTCTGCATCACCTCTGGTCCCCTGTGGCAGAGCACGGTGCTCCTCTGTTCCAGAGATGACAGCCCCTGTACCAGACCACCAGAACAAAGCAGAGGTGTGCGCCTGTGTTTAAGTGAGTGTGTGCAAACATGGACCCTGCGTGTGTGAGTGTGTGTGCGTGTGTGACGGTGCAGCGCAGCGCATTGGCAGGTCTGAGTGTAAAACTGTGCGTTAACGAGCTCAGGCTTCGTTAGAACACCGGCGCTGGGATTCTGCATGCCTAATTATCCTGACCCTTCACCCCTGGGTGACAGCCTATCACAGTGGAGGACAGCCACGGTGACCCCGGCTGACCCCCTACTGTCTAGTCCTTCTCACAACACTAGCATAGCGTTAACACGAGCACCTCAGCTGACCTGCCGCTGTACAGCTCTGTGTGAGACTCACACTCTCCGGCTCATCCGCCTGAAATATAAGATATGAACACAGCTGTGAAAGAAGTGTGGAGTGGGTTTTAGAAATGCAAACAAAAGTGTGGTGTGATTTTCTTTCAGCCAATTAATGCAATAGTATATCTCACTGTGAAGAGTAGTGTCGCACCGATCCAGATCTTGGTATCGGGTATTGGCTCAATCCAGCCCCTCAAAGCTGGATCAGGTATCAGTGGGAAGGGACCAATCCATGGTGCCGATCCAGGAAACCAGCTCTATGCCTTTTTCTACCAACCCTCTTGGTTAATTGGCTACCTCTGATGCACTTTCTTTGTTTTGAGCTACATTACCAGTCTACAGGGTAAAAGTTTACAGTTAAACAGTAAATTCTGTACATTCTGAAGCTTTGTTTTGACCAAATGCTGGTAAACATTTAGACATTTTATAGTTTAGATAAACCTAAACTTTAGTGATTCCATATGAACTAGACATGCATCAATCGAGCGGTGCCGATTTCCTTATTTTTGGGGGATCGGTGATCCAGCCATCCATCGGTGATCCAGCCATCCATCCTTACATTTGAAACTGATCTTATATACCTCAGGGAAGGTCTGACAGCCAACTATTGTTGCTTTTTGCTCTGAGACCTAAAACTGAGGACACTTATTGGTTGTTTGAGTTAAATCATAAAGATTTTTTTTGTTTCGCAGGTATTTTTCAATGATTTTCAATAAAATAAGATTGGAGCATTGAATGTATATGCTGTCAGTTATAAAAAATTAAAATCAGTATCGGCAGGACAGGCTTTTTAAAGATCGGTGATCGGCCAGAAATTTGTGATTGGTGCACCCCTAATATGTACTCATTTTTTGCCTTTGACCTAAAACATAACAAGTCTTATCCCACAGTATGGCATGCTGATTATTATTGATAACTGGTATTGGATTGGTATTAGTTCCCAAAGCCCAAGTATCAGTATCAGGACTGGAAAGGTTGGATCTGTGCATCTTTAGTTAAGAGAAATACAAATGAGATATTCTGTCAGGAAACACTGCGTTAACATGTACAAGACGTGATTAGAGTAGCAAAGTGATGTCATGTACGTCTTTACCCACCGGAGACACAAAGATCTAAACAAACCACACATTTCTTACAGCAGCTTTAAGGTGTCACATTAGTCAAATCTTGATGATGAAATTAGTGTAAGAGTTACAGTTAAACTTTAAAACAGTACAAAATAGACACGATATCCCCACATGCTGATCTTCATCGAGCAAAACAAGTTTTTCTTTGACGTGGAAGATGTGTTTAAATCTGCTTAACTAACTTTATCAAGCTGTTGTTTTAAAGACACAAAGAGTACAGAGTGCTGCTCAGCTAAATGTTCATTGATAATATCTTGGTGGTTAAAATCAAAAGTATGTCACACAGACATAAAATGTATTTAATATTCTAACTGAGGATTTTTATTTCTCTCTCAGTTTCTGACTAAACTAAGTATGACAGGAAGTAATAATAAAAGAAATAGACAGTTAATAATGGATGATCATTTTAAACTCAACCCCAAAAAGAGGGGCTCTACAGCCAAAATACTGTCTGTATCTGCTGCCAGGATGTTTAAGCCCTCCTAAATGTAAAAGGCAGGCAGTCATAGTCATCTGATATTATCATTGTTATTTTTCATGTATCCAACTGCTGCTCCATCTACTTCCTGTGTTTCTCTCCTATTGACTGCCAGCAGAACAAACTCAACATTTTTATGCAGCCTGTGTGCGTTCCTCTTCCCCCTTAACTTGACCTCATCTGGCCTAATCAACTCCACTTCCAAAAGGCTCACAGCTACACACACACACACACACACACACACACACACACACACACACACACACACACACACACACACACACACACACACACACACACACACACACACACACACACACACACACCACAGACACCCTGTGTGAATTGATTGGCTGGTCCAGTCACTGGTTGTTAAGAGGCCTCCAATTAAAGCAGGCAATTATAAGAGTCTGAATAAGTGTGGGGGAGGGGGCACTCCCCCTCTCTGCGAGGCTCGATCATGTTCAAGTGATAACAGCGCTGTTGACCTTTGCTACACTGTGAGTACCACGCTGAGAGAGCTGACCCTACACCAGTCCTGTGTGCTGCAAACACACAAAGAGCTACACCAACATATAACACATACACACACACGGAGGTAGTTTACCACTGTGTCACAGTTTCGTCGTAGAAATTTCATCTGCAAGTGAAATAAAACAGTTTAATCTATCTTGCTTTTAAATCCTGGCTTTCTGAGGGCTCAGAAAAAATAGATTCAATGTACTACAGGACAGCGAACATTGACAACCCACTCAGCTCTCAAGCAAAGAGCAGAGTTGATGTAGGATCATGACTCTGTAATGTCTCCTTATTAACTGAAAAACAACATTTTACGTTTGCTGTTTGCATTTTAGCTTCATTTCCTACTCCTATTACTAATCTTGTCCTTTTACCTGCTGTGAAAAAAAAAAAAAAAAATTCAAGCTCTTGTCCACTGGTGTTATTTTTTGCACTGGCAGCACCCAGAATCTCAACATCAGAACAAATCTTACAGCCACTTCCTGTTTCCAGATGATGCAGGTTGTACCAGAGCACCTTCACTCCCATGATTAGGTGACCATTAAGTCTGTTTTAAATTGCTTTTCAAAAATGCTTTTGCTCTCAGTAATGAACATTTTCCAAATACAACCTTGAAAGAAAATAGGAAAGGAGATGTGTCCTAACTTTAGCTGTAGGTATACATGTGGAAAACCTTACTCTTGAAAATTTAAGCCTGAGTGCAAAAATAAAGTTGCAAGGAGAGGCTGCAAAAATATCTCCAACTGGTGAAAGAGAAAGAAATCAGAGATTGTTTTGGGAAAGACTCAACAAAAAAAGGGTTGTTGGTGATTTCCTGGATTAGTTTATTCTCTGCCACAGTTGTTGACAAAGTTGTTATTTTAAGTCTTGCCTTTTCTTGATTTGATAGGTCAGTAAAGAGGAAGTAGCATCCAAATGCATTAGAGTTTTAAAAGTTGAACTGTAGGTAAAGTCAGAGCAGCAACAAAAAACATCTGATCATGAAGCCAACCACTCAGTAAATCATTATATAAATACTAAAGAGCACTGATATTTATTTCTTCAGCTTGTCAAAAAAACCCTACCCATTATTTGTCTACTCATCAGTAGTCTTTTTAACAGAACTTGGATAGAAAAAGAAACCGAGTCTGCAAGTAAACAGTGTCACTTGGTTTGCCATGTGTGGCTAATATTTGCAGAGCTCACACCACAAGCCTTCAAAATCCTCCTTGTGCATCAACGTCCACGTGCCTGATCTGGTTAGCGTCACTCCAGTCAAGATATTTTTCTGTCAGTTTCACCTTGTCCAACCTTAAAACTATTCCCGTTTTCTAGCTCAAAATATCAAAAGACAGCATGAGGGTGGTAGTTATTAGCCAGAACTACAGCTTCAACTAGTGGCAGGTGGCTGAACTACAGCTTGGACACTACATACGACCAGCACTTCAATCCTACTGTCATGAAAACATTTGTAATCCATTTAAACAACTTGTAACGGGGGTGACGTTTTACACGAGCTAACTGAACTTTTGCATTGCTAGTCATAAAACCATGCAACATGTTGTCATTCACAGTTAAATGCTAGTTGTTGTTTTAAGTGCTGTAATTACCGTTAGCCAACAAAACATGCTCAACCACACAAGGATGCTAATGCGGCTCAACCTCTAATTCAAAGTAACATTGTAAAACCACATCTGGATGCAGGTTTTTTTAGCCTGTTAGCCATGGTGTAGTAGTGAACAGCACAGTTACATCCATTATTCAGAGGCTGAGATGGCAATTATGGCTCAGAGCACAACTGACATTAATATTTAATATATAGGGCTAACACAGACCTGAGGAGAAAGAGACAGGGAGTGACAGAGAGAGGAGATGGAGAGGGTGTCAGGATGGAGAGACAGACAGAGGAAAAGAACAGGAGTGTGTGAAGGAGAAAACAAATAGAGGACAGACAGAGGATGGAAAATTGTGGGAGTTTTGTTTCGACCACTCTCCTGTCATTTAAACAGTTACAATGCCAACGGGGCAAGGGTGACATCCGGGGGAAATTCAGCTTTCTGTGTGTGTGAGTGTGTGTGTGTGTGTGTGTGTAAAAAGAGCGCGAATGTCTAAGACTGAATGTCTGTGTCCGTTTTATTCCCTGAAGACTCACTATTCTACTGAGCCAAGAATAACGATGCTGCCTCGGAGGAGAGAAAAAACAAAACACACACATGGTCACAAACACAGATACATTAATTCACACACAGTGTTCACACACAGCGTTCACACACAGCGCTCACACACAGCGCTCACACACAGCGTTCTGGTGAGTGGTTGCTGACAGGTGGAGAAATTGCAGTCAGTTAGTGCAGACAAACTGAACAACAGATCAGTGTTTTTTGCTGCTCCTGCCTCCTCTGTCTCTCCTCTGTCTCTGCTCTGTCTCCCTGCTTGCTTTAGATGTCTTATTTCACCTGCTTGCCAACTGTCTTGGCACTGCTTTCTGACAGAATGATGATTTTCCACATTATGTGTGAAACAACTTGCTCATGCCCGTGAGCCTATCACAACTGCCAGTAAGTGGTTTGTGGTTGCACACTTTACTTTATAACACCATGCTGCACAGGGAGGAGGATTGTTTCTAAATGACATGAAAATTAGAGTCTGAACATGCTCAGAAGATATAAAAAAAATAAAACAGCACATGACAATAAGATTAAGGAAAAAAAGATTATTGCTCATCATCACTCATTCATGCTTTTTCCTCTAATCCATCACTACCAAAAGCTAATCTGACTCATATGTGTAGTGTGAGTGTTCCTCTCCGTCTGCTGATCAGTCAGAGATCAACTTCCTGTTTCCTGTTTACACTGAGTGTTGTTATGGTTAAATGTGATGACATCAGATTTCAGAGCTGGACCCTGTGTGTGCTCTCTGAGAAGCCATGCAGGAGGGAAAACAAGGATAGGAAATACTATCACGCCCTGTGCTCAGCTGTTATCAGACAAATAATGTGATAATCTATTGCTTCCTGTGGGGGAAATGCTTGTTATTTCTGAGGTTGTGTAGTGTCCTGTTAAAGAGCGCTTCAGCAGAGATGGCTGATACAGTTTGTGCTGTAACCACGGTGCAGGGACGGCTCCTTCGCTCTGTCTAAACGATGAGTGAGGTCAGAGCAAAGAGAGGTGGATGATTATGAATGTTTTCTTGGAAGGGTTTCTGGAAATGCACTCTAAACTTGGATCAATAAGTTGTGACTATTACCAAGTCTTACATAAGCTAGAAAGTTATAAATGCTGATAGTATGTATAACTGTAAGTACCATGTAGTTTTGATAACTCACGTCTTCAATGACAGACATAAACCCTGTGTCTCCACAAACACTGCTTTCACGATGTAAGAAAACAATTAATCCTAACTTTTATGTCACAAGTAACTTTTTAAAATAATTTCCTTCTGTAACATTTGGAAAATCCACTAAAATGCATAGAGGAGGATCAATAGCATCAAGTTATACAAAAGATTTAAAATGATAAAATATGGAGAAATCAGGTTTCTGCAAAAACATATTCATTTTCTTTGGTGTATCATTTGTCTGTTTAATGTAATGTTGACAAAATAAAAAATAAATTAAACAAAAACAAGACTTAACAAAAAAACAGAGGCCCACATTTTACCATAGCTGCTGTCTTCAAACTGCTTCTCTTGTTCAAATAAGAGCAAAAAAGAGTATTAATTTTACAAGATAAACTGAGAAATGCAGAAAATTGTCACATTTTGGAAGCAGGAAACAAACAAAAAAAGTATTTCTTTACACAACAACCATTTTCAATAATCCATTTGAGCTTTTAGATCGCTGGTGTAAGGAACATCACAGCAATGACAGTTCACACTGATAATTATGCTATAAAATACATAACTGCACTAGTGCTGCACTAAATAGGAATGATTGGTGTTTTTATTTCCGTGTCCAGACTGTAATGACCATCTTAAAGTCTTGTCTAACAGAGCTTTCTGCCTGTATTTTGTGATCTTTTGTCTGTATTTGTGTCTCTGGAAGTTTGTAGGAGTGATGTGTCAGTCGTGAACGAGCTGGCTTGAAAAGCCAGCCCTTCAAATGAATGAGGGGAGCTGGCTCCTGATTGGGAGCCAACACGTTTTTTTACTTGGCTCCCGTTTTTTTTTTTTTTTTTTAAAGCTGCAAAAGAGCCGCAAAAGAATAAAAGGATAAGATAAACAGCTACAGTAATATAATAAATGAAGATATAAATATATATATATTTTTTTTTAAATGCATTTTTTTTACATCAATAATTAATTTTGCTTACAATTTAACATTATTGTTGGCAATAAATTAATTTAAGCAATAACAAGAAATTTAAGAGCTGCTTGGGAGCCAAAAGAGCCGACTCTCTAAAAAGAGCCAGAATCCCCATCACAAGTTTGTGGATACAGACAAACTTCTTCAAACTTCCTCAGGAAATGTTGTGGTCAGTATCAAGCAGTGTAGCCAACAGCTCAAACCAGACCAGACAGCAGAGAAGAATACTTTGAGCTATGCTGGAACTTTGAGGGAGGGACTGTGCGAGTAAGTGAAGCACCATAAACATGTCTGAGAGGTTAACTTGCCTCACACACAGGAAGACAATCACAGCAAGAGATCTACAGCTGGGCAGGGACTAAATGTTGTGGCAGCAAAAGAGATCCATGCAAAACTGGTTAGTTTCAGCACCCTCTAGTGAATGCATTGTTTGACATTTATCCCAACATAGAGGATGCATGGCAGTGAGGATTGTTTGAAATGTATATATTTTATATGTTAAAGAAGCATAATGAAGCCTGGAGTCCTGTGTGTCTGTTGACTTCCTGTTTGAGATCCACCAGAGCCTAAACTGTATGAAGCAACTTCTAGGCGTATGCCTTATTTGCTAAATACATAAATGTGACGTGGAAGACATCCACATGCACTCTCCAAGCATCATGGATAAGTAACAACACTGGAAGTAAGAGAAACAGAGAAGAAGATTGGAGTGAGAAAAAGAACACAAATGGGAGAAAGTGTGAGTAAAAGGATGGGGAGCGAGTGGTCGGGAGCGAAATGGAGTGCAAAAGAAAGAAAAAAGGAGGCAGGATGGCAAAAGGGGGGAGGAGATGCACAGGAGAGGGAAAGTGAGTTATGCGAGGGAACAAGACTTAAGAGAATTGAGCCGAGCTGAGCGGAGCGGAGTTATTTTACATAATGATGGTTGATATGCACAGAGGTAATTGATAGCTGAGCTGCAGCCCCAAAAAACAGCCCGCTTGCTGTCAATCACGGCTCATCTCCCAGGAGATATGCTAATGATGCTGATGATGAGGCCTTAGCTTCATATTGCTATCATTACTATTAATGCTGTCATTGTTGTCATCTGTGCATATTTAAATGACAGAGCAGGCCGGGGCGGTGATAGCCAGCATGTTCGATGTCTATGAGCGGGTCTGCTCTATCTGCCAGAGCTGAGATTAAATGAGCATTAATAACCTGAGCAGTCGACATGTTCAGCTCTGCAATGGACCCGTACAGGTGTCTTTACATCATGGTTACATGTAGGGGTGACACTGATGTCATCAGTCCATGGCAGGGCAGCACAGACACACGCTGTCATTATTATGGGTCAAGATCAGCAATTAAAAGTTGGCTAAAGTCATCAACACGTGTGCAGGCAAAGATCTTTGTTTATGAGAGTCCACTCCTAAGATTTAACTCAATGTCGTTGTTTTTTTTTTTTTTATCCTGTGGCTGCTCAACAGCTAAAGAGCAAAACTGTTCAAGTGTAAATAATCATCACACCAGCTGTATGAAATGGCTGAATATGCTGAGGGGCTGAGAACCAAAGCATATGTGACATGCACTACACAAGCATTTTTTTCTAAAAGCCAGCAGGGGGCGACTCCATTAGATGAAAAAGTTCTGGTCTCTTAAAAGTTGATGAGATAATGAGCTCACCTCATAAGTGTTAAGTTCCTGAATTTCGCCTCTGGGATAAATAAAGTATTTTCTATTCTCTATTTCTATTTTCTTAGTGACGTGTCGCTGCACTCAAACTTTACAGACAAAGTTATGTTTTAAGTTTCTATCTTCATGTCTGTTTAATTCATCAAGAGCTTCATTTAGACAACCATGAGATTACTTGATTAGAAGTAGGAAAAGAGCATAAGGTCACAACTAAAGATTCAAAAGAGTTCTGCAAAAATCATTTCTGCCACAAAACAATGAATTAATGTCTTTACTAGCCAAATATAACATCTTAAAGCTCCTATGAAGAGACCTTCTTCAGTTATGAAACAGTCTTAAACTATTAGTTGTGCCTCTGTGTGAACTACAAAAGCGATTACGACCTGTAGCAATAATTGTTTATGCTTAGACAACAAAACGAACAAAAAGTTCCTTACAGGAGCTTTAATTGATACTACAAAGAGCCCAGCAGCTTTCCTCTGACAATTATCAAGCAAACAGGGGGGTCTCTAAGAGCTTAAACATACTTCTTTTAATTTCACTTTATTTATCATAACCTGTTAAACTGCAGATGTGAACAAGACCATTTTGATTTTTAAAGTCTGGCCCTTGGCTTCAAGATTCTGCATTAAAATGAAGATATCGAATGATAGATATTCATATCTCAGTTACAAAGTATACATGGGTATGATGACACAGGTAACTTCTTCAAGGCTTTTATCCTTTCTGCACTGACTGACAGCAATGTTTCAAAGTTGATATCACAGAAATGTGGACACACCAAGAGGCAACATCTGGTTAAGAAAAATTAAGCCTATGCGGAAGTGCTCAAAGTTGCTGTTCATCAATAATCTGCCTAAGACCAGCTGCAGAAGGACCGGGGGTTACATACACACTCAGCCAAAAACAGACTTTTAGGGCATTTAAAAACATATTCACAGCCTGGCTAAAAAAACTGCTTGGGCCTGGAACGCTCATTTCACTATCGGCACACTGTGCAGTGAGTAATTTCTTCTTTTTCTAACCCGGTGATTTAGAAGATATTAGGATCATTTGATTGTCCAATCAGAGACACAGCTCAGGTCATGTGACTGATGGGCCCCCTGTAGCTGTTCGAAGGGAAACTCACAGGTAGCGTCCATAGACGGTAAAAAACATGGATGTAGTCTCGCCAACGTCACTCGTCTGTTTCTGAAACAGAAAAAATGAAGCACATCGGCTATAGCGGCCATATTGGTAGTGGCAAGGGCTTCACCTACAGCCATAGAGCACCTGTCGGTCACGTGACCCTCAGCTGTGCCTCTTATTGGGGGAGCTCGGGATCTTAATATCCTCTGAACGGCTGCGTTAGAAAAAAATTCATCCCCTGTACAGTGGGTGTGGGTAGTAAAATTAGCAACTCCGACAGGAGACGTTTTTGAACCAGGCTGTAAATAGGTTAATTTCTGCTTTGAAAACTGCTTTTTTTGGCTTGGTGTGTATGTGAGTTCTGGTACTTCTGGAGCCAGCCTCAAGCCATCACTCGAGAAACAGCAGATTTTAGCACTTCCACATTGTCTCATATTCTTAGACTGGAGGTTGCCACTTGGTAGCGTCATAACCAACGTGACTGTGTCATTTATTTAACTGTATCAGGAACAGGCGGGTGACATCGCAGAGAAGACGTCCATGTTTTATACAGTCTATGGGAAACACTCAATGATGTTTGTTACCCAAAAATTTACTGCCCAAGCAAATACAATCTGATGTGTTGGGAACTTGAATAAAAACTTGCAGCAGAACAGGACTCCCTCATTCACATGGACCTTTCATGACATCACGATTAATAAATGAGAAAGGATCATATTTTGTGATTACCTTTAACACAAATATTATCAGTGTCTCATTCACTGCAGGGGGACAAACAGGAGGAGAGAGAGAGGAGGGCGAAGAAGAGGGGCCAGACAGACTTCAAGGGAGGGAGGAGGTTACTGTGGTGTGTATTTTAAAGGCTGAAGGCAAACTGTTGAATTATAGATGAGAGAGATTGATTTTAGAGGAGGGAGAAGAGGAGGAGGGGGGAGGAGGAGGGGGAGAAAAAAGGAGAGAGGAGGTGGAAGGAGGGACAGGGAAAGAGAAGGAAGAGGTGGGGTGAGAGTGAAGGGTGCGCTGCAAAAGGATCGCAAGCTATGAGCCAAACATGGCTGCTCTGACACACACACACACACACACACACACACACACACACACACACACAGCTTACCACAAATCGATCCAAAGCTCAGACTCTCTTCTCCTCACTTTTTTGTTTTGCTCTTTTTCTCTCTCACACACAGTTTACCACCACCATGAACACACACTCACAACACACACACACACACACACACACACACACACACACACACACACACACACACACACACACACACACACACCTTCACTCTGATTATCCTCAAAATAGACACACACCCCACACTCACACTCACGCACAGACACACACTTAAGTAGTGTTTGTGATTACGTTGTAATGAGGTAAGGAGCCTGTGACCTGCAGTGGCCAATAAACTGAACTATGTGTGTGTGTGTGTGTGTGTGTGTGTGTGTGTGTGTGTGTGTGTGTGTGTGTGTGTGTGTGTGTGTGTGTGTGTGTCTTTTGTCATTGGTCTTACAAATAATTCATGGAAGGGAGGGAGGGGGAGAAAAGGAGGAGAAGGAAGGGAGTGATGAAGGAAGTGATATTGACAGGAACCTCTTCCTCTTCTCTTCTCTTGTCTCCTCCTTTCTCCATCAGTCACTCACTCACACACACACAGACACACACTCACAACCTCACCATCATCTCTTTGTCACACACACACTGACTGCTTTGGTAGCTTAGTCTGTTCATGTCCCAAGTCATACTGTAAGACCAGAGGTGGCCACTTGGTGAGAGAGTCACAGGTATTTACTAATTTCATTCACTTCTGACTGAGAGGGGACCAAAAAAAACCCCCTAAATCACTCTGACCACTTACTAACGTTAATTCTCACAGAGTTCTTCCCTTCGTCTTCAAAAGATTTACTTCTGGACACTAAGACTCGTTAAGATTAATTTTTGACCTGAAGGGGCAGCTGTAATTAGTGAGAGACAGGAAAAAGGAAAACGTGCAGAAACAGAGAGAAGAAGAGGAACCAGAGGAGAAGGTGAGGAAGAGGCACAGGGCAGGTTGGAGGACTGAACTCCTGCTACGTTTGTCAAACAAATTAAACGCTGTCAAGGTTCCTCACCTGTGCTCATCCATACACACACATACACACATTCACACACACATACACACACATTAACTGCCCGCCGTGTGGCACGCATATGGCTCACCCGGCCCAAATAAGGAAATATGCATACATTACCATAACTAATGTAGGAACCACTCCATTTAATATGCTAATTCACTGAAATATTACTGAGCGCCGTCTGTTGTAAATGAATAAATTTGAATTGCAATTAGAATAATCCTTTATAATTAATGAAAACTGTCAATTTTGGTTCAGAAGTAATTTGATTAACGGGTTGATGGGGCACCAATTAAGTGGAGGATGAGGAGGAGGAGAGAGGAGGATGAAGAGAAGAAAGATGACAAGCCCTTCAGATAATCTGCTCCTTTTCATGGGTAATGAGAGATTAAGCCGGAGTGATGTAATGTTCCTTTAAAGACTTCTCTTACCTTTGTGGAAATCACAGCACAGCAGCACGAGAACAGGACGTGTAAGAAAAAAAAGAGATAAGGAGAGGAGATAATTAGAGAGAGGGTATAAATCTCCAAAACCACAACACAACCAAATATTCATGTTTGATTAACAATGCAGACTTCACACAGACATTATTTTCTTTTACACTGGCTGTGCTTTTTGCTGTGTTTCTCCTGCAGCAGGCTCAGTAATGGTGTCATTGGCTTTTTAAATCACAAGCACCTCCTACCACTAATTAAGCACATCCATGTTGCTGTTATTAGCTAATTACAAGGCCGGACACATGCCCAGCTAATTAAAGCTATTAAATTTGTGTGTGTTTGTGTGTGTGTGTACACGTGGGAGAGGGTGTGTATTAAGGCACGTGAGGAGTTAATGTTTTAATGACAGTTCTGCATTGCAACAGAGCATACAGTGCCCCCCCCCTCCACCTCCAACACAGTGAGTACAAAAACACCAGCGCTCCCTCTATTCCCAAATCAATAGCCAAGGTCATTACACGTGCAGCTGAATCATATGTTTCACTAAAGTTGCTGCGTGTTAATAATATTTCAACAGAGTTGCAGGAAAAAGCTTCTAATTTAGCTCGTTTAGTCAACAGCATCATCCATCATGGTGGGAACACAAAAGACCCCCCTGACTCCCGGCTGTTTTCCCCCCTCTTTGCTTTTACTCTCCTCATCGTAGCTTTCTACTCCCCTCCTTTATTCATTTTTACTCATTCTCTCTCCCCTCCTCTCCTCTCCTCACCTCGGCCTCCTCTCCTCCTCTGTTATGCTTTTCTTCTCCCTCACTCTCAAACATATTACATTTCTTCCTTTTCCTCTCATTAGAGGAGCTTTTCCTAATTTGCGAGCTCTCGTCCTTTCTTTATACGTCTGAATATTCATGGCCTTGTTTTGTTTTGAATATTCACGAACCAATTAATATTCCCCTTATGAATAATTGATGCTTATTATTTTCTACCTTTTAAATTTTTAATAATTAAAATCTATAAATCTGAAAACAAAGCATCTCTTTTCCCAACACTTTTACATCAAGTGTACCTGGCAGTGCATGTGTGTGTGTGTGCGCATGTGAGTGTGTGTGTGCTGACAGACTATTTAACACAACAGCTCAGGAACTCTCGCTTTCATCTGCCAACAGTCTATCCTCCTGCCACCCTACCAAAGTGTGTGAGTGTGTGTGTGTGTGTGTGTGTGTGAGAGAGTGTGTGTGTGTGAATGTGTGTGTTTGTGTGTGTGTGTGTGATGATGCTCATGAATAAATGAACTTGTTAAAGAGAGATGAAGGGGAAGAAGGAGACAGGTTCTGCTGTCCTGTTCAAAACTACCTGATGTGGCACGCCGCTTAGCATGCAGGGACACACAAACTCCCACGTGCACACACACACACACACACACAGTCACAAACATAAGGCTGAGACTCCGCGAGCTGCATCACCAGCAATCGAAAGCATTAACTTGACACAGGATGAGTCTTTAAAAACAGAAAAGAAGTTGGAGCAAGGTGTGAGGAGAAAATAGAAACAAAGAAAAAAGGGAGGAGAGGAGAGATGAAATGAAAAGAAAGAGAGAGGGAGGGAGAGAAAAAATGTTGTCCCCACTTTTTTTCTTATGAATTCATCCGCCTCCACGACAGGCATCATTCCTTTTAATCAGTGTTTCTGCAGTGATCAAAGAATAGTCTCTCCACCGACAGAGACAGCAAGAGACGGAGTACAATGGGAGACTCCTGTGTGCATGTGTGTGTGTGTGTGTGTGTGTGTGTGTGTGTGTGTGTGTGTGTGTGTGTGTGTGTGTGTGTGTGTGTGTGTGAGAGAGTTTGAGGGGGGGAGTGACAGCAGAGTCGACTACTACCTGAACAACAGCAGAGCCATCATGTCTACACGCTGTCGTATAAGCGAGGTCTCACAGCACAATCACACTCGCACCACCCTCCCCATGCTTTCTGTCTCACAGTCAGACACACACACACACACACACACACACACACACACTCGTACACACACAGGGCGCCGACAACTGTCAAGCACTCACCTCCCAACTGGGGTGTAGGTAATTAACCAGACAAAACAACTCACAACACCTCACGGATCAAGAACAGAGAGGAAGAAGAAGGAAGATACACGACAAAAACACAAGAGAGGAAACAAGAAGAAAAGCGTTGCTGCGACTACAAAACAAAGCCAGAACTCCTAAACAAGGAGCTCCACTCAGGAGGAGAACAGAGGAGTTATGGGTAATGATGAAAATAGAAACAAACCTGCACTCCTCCACTCATCTCGACTCACTTTGTGTTTAATTTGTCTTTACATCTAAAGAAGCAGACAAGTTTTTACAAGAGCACTGCCATCATCCGTCATTTTAAAGTGCTACATCATCACCTCTGAGTCATGTTTCTTCTAATTTTAAATCGTTCTGATTTTGTGATTGGCAGCTTTCATGCTGTACTCAGGTTTAGATTAGATTTGTAAAATATCACTTTAATGTTTTGCAGCACACGGCTGTGACAAAGAGAGCAGTTCTGGCACAATCAGAGCTGAAACTTCCACGGTGAGAAGTGAAAATATCTGTGAAGATCCTGAGATCACTTCCAGCTTATTAAACATGAAAAAGAAAAAAAATGTCCTATTCCAGATTTTGAGCAAAGGTTTTTTGGCTCTAATTTTGAGAGCAGTAACATATGAGAAGTTCCAGTACATTTTGTCATAGGGTCTCATGATACATTGTAGAATAATATTGACTTTTTATAAAGATGGGCGACTCACACTTTTACAAAAGTGATGCCAAAATTCCAGCTCTGACAAATTGCCCAAGTGATGTAATCACACAGTAGAGATTTGACTAACCAATTAAATAGCAAAAATGTCCCTCAGGTCAGTAAAACACAGATTAATATCTTCTTGTGTCAGTTTGTTGCTGATACTCAGAGGAATGGAAAGTTCACTGTGGTTATTCAGCGCTCTGACCCCAAATTCACGCATACTACATGCGTGCCTTGCTCTATAACCGCAGCACACTTCCCTGTACTTAGCCGCCAGTCTGATCAACCATTGTGTTCACACAGCTTGATGTGCAGTCTGTCTCCGGTGCATGTCACCAACAACATATTGGTTTTATCCGAAACCACTCACTCATTCCCTGCTCCCTATATAGTGAATTAGACGTAGCGGACTATTCAGTCCACCCAATCAGTTAAATTAAAACAACATTTCTGACACACTCACTCGCTCTCCAGCCACTGACGGTGACGTGATTATTCTTGCATCGTTCATGGATGACTGGGGATGTACAGTTACAATTTCTCTCAAACACTGCAGAACGACATGGACGTCAATGCTAACTAATATTATATTTAGCAAATTGCAACAGTCAAATATAATAAAAACATTTTTTACATGCACTTTTTGAATAAATAAACTATATATTCTCGCAGCAACTTATGTCGTGTCTGAGAATTACAATGTCCAGTGAATGTATCGCCTGCGATTGACGGTTCAGTGGCTAACGTCCGTGTTGTTTGTTTCTCTGCTCAAAGTTGTGAGACGGGCTCGTCTGAAAGTTTAACAGAGAGCTAAGTGTTATCCTCTGACAGTTTTTAATGTTGTTTCATGCTATCAGCCATTTCTTCTGTTTGAACCACAATGCATGATGTTATATATTGCTCATATAGTGAGCATCGCTAATACAACATTTTTAAAAAAAGTATTGTGGGATACATTGAGTGGACTATATAGGATATGAAAATGCACTCTCACTCAGATTTTGCACAGCACTACAAAATGGTGTATTCACTATAGTGTTAAACTGAAGCAAGTCACTAGGGGAGCTATAAATGTTTTGGCTTCTCTTCTGAGAAGCTGTCATGTCATCCATCATTATATGCAGTCCACTGTACAAAGAGAGCCTCTGTTTATGTGGGGATCAAATCTGGTTAAAAGAGTAATCACTGTAATGTAAAGTTACATGGGTTTGCTTCAAACAAAGACTAAATGATTATGGTAAGTGGATCTTCACCACCATGGCACAAACAGATGGCAGTATAAGGAGCTCACAATCACGCAGAAACTGCCTGATGTAGACTTTGGAAGTCTTCACACAGCTTACAGCCCCTTTCCTCTGGGACAACTATAGAAAAACTGACTCCTTCTTAAATTCCTGAGCGACAAATATTCTGGATTTTACGGTAGCTATGAGAATAAAAGAAAGACACATAAGGGGAGTGGACGCTGAAATGGTTGTCTATTCTGAGCTGAGTGGTTTACTTTTTCCACTCCTGTAGACGTTGGGCTCACATACATCTGTTGACATCCTGTGATTTAATATGATTAGAAAGCAACAGGTCTCTTTGCAGCATTTTTAGCTCTTTGTTGCTAAGTGTGGCACTGTTTAATGCTTTGCACCCTCCCTCTACATTTATATCAAATTAACTGGTGGTATGTTGAAACAACTGGTCTTAAATATGGGACTTGCCAAAGGGCTGCAAGTACAAAGTCATTTTTATCTCCACGTTTAAAAGTTATGAGTTTTATGGGGCTATAATGTGCTGCAGGGTGTTGTAATGCAGGGTGTGTAAAATGTACTCTCCATTGGTTGATGTATCATCCAAAAGATTTTTTTTTTGTAAATGAGCAAGAAAACAAAACTATTCAGTCATTTTTTTTCTTCAGTTTTTCGTCATGAATACTCTTATAGTCAGAAGACTTCTTCCTGTCTTGCCCTACCTTCTTTTTTTCTCCATCAATCAGACAAAGAAAAACAATCCGTAATTTATAATTATCACCAAATTTAATTAGAGCCTTCGTTCAATTAACAGTTCCTCCCTTTGTTCTCTGTCATGGTTGGATGTTATCATGAAGACAAATAACAGTATAGATGTGTGTGTGTGTGTGTGTGTGTGTGTGTGTGTGTGTGTGTGTGTGTGTGTGTGTGTGTGTGTGTGTGCGTGTGTGTGTGTACACCATTTGACTCCCCGAGTAAAGCTGGTGGTACTTCCTGTTATGCGAGTCTCAGGGTGTAAAAGAATGGCAGCGTGTAAAGCACTAATTAGCTCCCACTCAGACAAACCAAGATGGTGCAGGCAGCGTGCATACAGTATTTTTTTATCCCTCTCTGTTTAATCTCTGTGTTGTTTCCTATTTGTTCAGCTCATTACGTGATCAAAGCCATTAACATGTTTATGGAGCGCCTCTTTCATGTTGCAATAAAACACACTGAAGCTACTCATAGAGAGTCATAAGGCGATGAAATATGAATGTAGAGGCCCCAAAGACAAGTAGAGTGAGAAAGTGTGTGTGTGCATATTTCTGTGTGTGAATAAAATCTGTTTCAATGAGATGAAACTCGAAGCTATAGGATGAGGAGGACAGGGGGCCACACATGTGTGCACACACATATGGAAATACATACAGAAAGGCAGTAACTATTAAATAATTCAGCATACACAAACAAACTGGAGGCAAGGTGAGGCTAAAAGCACAGCTAAGCTAACAGGCATGCTGAGTGGCCCGCAGTGTCAACAACCAATCAGGATGGGGCGCGGTGGCCAGAGAGGGAGATGTGACCCCTGGTGACCTCATACTCTAATGATTTCTAAACAGGAGTGTGAGGAGTGTGTGCGTGTGTGTGTGTGTGTGTGTGCGTATTTATGAGTGAGTGTGTCTCAGCAGCCCTGGAGCTATTTAAATGTGGAGATGAATTCTTATTTATTCACATAGAAAAAGAGTGAGAGTGGAGACCCCAGGGGTGAGGTTCAAAACAATACGGAGGGAGAGAGAGACGAATACAGATACAGGAAAAAGAGACAGAAAAATACAATAATCAGAAGAGAGAAATGAAAAAGAAAGAGGAGTAAATGGAAGAAGAAAAAAAAGAAACACCCCAACACGTAGAGAGGAGGTTAGAGGGGCGTTAAAAGACCCCATTTTACGATCCTAAGGGGGCACACACACACTCACACTTTACCCGTATATACACACATACTCCTTTCCCCCTGCCCCCTCACATCTGTATGTGTGTGTCCTCATGCAATATTAAATAGCCAGTATGTGTGGGTATAAAGAGTGGTGGGGCCTGGATGCAGTGAATTATATATCGTTATTGATTTGCACACACATGGACACACACAAACACTCTCACTTTATAAGATTAAAGCTCACAGCTAAGACACAGACAATAGCAGAGTCTAATAGCACAGAGAAAGAGGGGGGGACAGAAAGACACAGGGACACACGGGATGGAAAAACCTTAAAGGAACAGTAGAGCCTCAACTCTGACCATAACA
Source organism: Halichoeres trimaculatus (assembly GCF_033239565.1). Lineage (NCBI taxonomy): Eukaryota > Metazoa > Chordata > Actinopteri > Labriformes > Labridae > Halichoeres > Halichoeres trimaculatus. The sequence goes on from NW_027437184.1 coordinate 22,080,400, forward strand.
AACAGATTGTGTCCAGCCAGATGGGAGTAAGCCCTGGAAACAAACATGCTGATGAACTTTTTGTATTAACATTGTTATGTATAGCTTTGTGTTATCATGTGCAAGATGTTGCCAACACTTGGAGAGTGACCACCCAGCTCTGAAGCACAACTTTTAAGCCTTTGAGACAAAAGGCTGTGAAAGCTTTCCAAAGGACTAAGGAAGACAGTCAGTCACAGCTCAGATACATCGTACTGTTAAATCTAACGACCTTTTTTAATTGGGAAAAATTTAAAAAAAGCTTATGACAGAGCTTAAGTCCTGTCATACTGAGTGATAAGTTCAAGGCCAAATTTCCTAAACTCCAAGATTCTCCTGTGCCTTGTAAAAGAAAGATACATATGTAGGATTATAGACTGTAAAAAAAAAAAAAAACGGACGTCATCTTGCTCGGCTTGAAGTGAGGTCACCACAAAAACTGCTCCCCCTGGTGGCTGGCTGCAGTAAAGGTAAAAAAATCCAGCTCTCCAGTCATTTCAGATGGGCTGTGGTCAAACTTTAGAAAAATATTACCCCTAGAAATGTTTCTAACGTCTGATTGCTGGAGTGATTTGAAGATATCACTTGCATTCAAGTTCTCTTTTTTCTGAAAATTTCATTTTTTACTAGTTTTTAAGAGGTTAAAAACGAGGTATTACGTCACGTTTAACAGTGATTGACAGCTGACGTTCTTGTGTATTTTTTCCAGGGATTGTAAAATATGTCGGGAGGTAGAGTCAAGAAGTGATTAGACTCTGGAAATAAAAATATGATAATTATTTTCCCATGGCGATGCATGTGACTGGGGTATTTTGGCTTCAGAACCGTACATTGTTAAATGGCGGAGCCAAGCTGTCCACTCCATATACAGTCTATGTGTAAAATGAGAGAATAAGGACTGAAGAGCAAAGATCTGGCACCCCAGACTGACTAATGAGAAACTCTGGACATAAAGAACATTTCTAATCAACACTTTGAATACATAACACACACAATTTACTTAATAAGTCTGAAATAGTTAAACATTTTTTGGCATAAGATTTTTGGCATTTCTACGTGAGTGTGTTGTGTTAACACCAAGCATCTGTTGTCTTCTTCCAATGTGGAAATAAACAAAGTAAGCATCTGCAGGTGGAGTCAAGTTGCTGTTTAAAGTCACTCATACATCAGGCACCTCCCTCGACTTTCCTTTTTCAGTGCACTCTCCTCACCCTCACCCACCTCCCCCCTCACTCTGTCCCTCTCTGCTTCCACTATCTGGCATTTTAATGCATCTATAGTCATGCTAATGGTCCTCAGAATTCAAAATAATTTCTTCTTTGTCCCACTCTGCCACTCAGCACTGATAGAGGAGTGGTATCTGTGTGTGTGTGTGTGTGTGTGTGTGTGTGTGTGTGTGTGTGTGTGTGTGTGTGTGTGTCTGGCTCCCTTCTCCTCTTCCTCAATATGACAGAAGCTGGTTTTGACAGAGTCCTGTCAGTCTCTCCGTCTGTCTTTCTATCGGGCTTATTCTGTGTGTCAGATTAAGGAAGGTAAGGGGTCGAGAGTGCTGACAGCGCGTGTCGAGAGGAGGAGGAGAAAAGAGAAGAGCATGCGTTTTACATTATGAGTGCTTCCAACCTTTCTATTCAGGCGGCTCGACCTTTCCATAAGTAGGTAATAGAGAGGAGAATGTCCTTTACTATAAAGGCTGGATGTTAAGTCACGCTCCGCTCTGCCCCGGAGAGAGGAGAGCACCTGGTGTCACTCACAACACAGTCCAGGGTGAGGGGAGGAGGTGAATGGAAGCACTGTGTATGTGTGCGTATGCGTGTTACGGTAAGGGGCATATGGTTGACGGATATTACAGAGGGGGGTAGTCATAGTGGAAATGTATGTATGGGAGTCTGTGTGTGTGTGTGTGTGTCTCTGTGTGTGTGTGTGTAAGGGGTTGAGGAACAATATTGGTCTGCCACTGCGGGTCATTGTAGAGAAAACATAAAACATAATCATCCATTAAAATGCAGCTTCACACCCTCCATCAAGTCCACGACGGAGCTGCTGCCATAAATGCTGTGTGTGTGTGCACGCGCACGTGCGTGTGTGTGTGTGAGAGAGTGTGTGTGTAAAACAGACATTCACATGTGCATCACTCAGCACTGATAGTTATGGGTCTAAAAAGCCTGCAAAGAAACAGAGAACGTGTTAGTGTAGATCTGTGGGGAAGCAGTGCCTTTATGTCCAAATGTGAGTGTTCATGAGGATTTTGACCTCAACAAATTTGTGCTCATTAATGTTTAAAATATATTTAATTCCTTTTTTGAAAATATCTCCCCTCAAAGTCAGTTATTGAAAAGTTAGTTTTGTATCGGTATCAAATAACAGACTTAATAAAAGCTCAATGTGTTACTAAAACATACACAAAGGGTTAAGTCTTAATGGGGCAACAAATTCAGAGTGTTATTGTAGTTTAGAAAGAGCTTGGTTTTTCTATATGATGTCTATTTTTGTATTTCTAAGTCACACCCTTTCATTTTATATGCATATACTTTTCACTTATAGTTGTTTAAATTGGAAGATCCCGTTATTACAAATGACACCAGATTAAAGGAATCTGGAGACATAATAAAGATGCTGTCGACATAATTTAGATGTGTTTTCCTGATACTTAAACAATCACAAAAATGCTTTGTACCTTATTCTGACAGACATATATTGAATCTGCCACGAATCTGCTGCTTTTCATTTCACTGTAAAGTTCACCCCAAAGTTCAAATTACTCTATTGGACTAACCTATGAAAACTTCAAATGTGTTAGTAAGTTCAATTTACTCAAATGTCTGAGTTTTCAGTGTTGAAAATGATGATTTCTGAGTAGATTTAACTTTTGTTGCTGTTTTAGTAAGCACAACTTAAAATCATTAGTTTGAGACTGCGTTTTGTAACCCTGAGTGAGGAGGGGACGCAGTCGATATGAGACCCTGTTGTACTTCTAGACGTGCAGCAGTAGCACAGGTTATCTGTGCTCCACATTATACGGACTGTTTGTCTGGGCTTCACAGCATGGACCAGCTGTCTGTACTCCTTGTGGCATCGATCAGGTGTCCATGGACTGACTGTGACAAAAATAAATAAACATCTTTTAAAAATTAATCTAAAATTTGTCCAAAATAGCATGATAGTCCAGTCAAACATTTCATTTATAAATATATAAACCATTAGGCGCACACTGCAGAAGTCAACAGGTACAAGACCCCATGCCATGGAGCACAGACCCCCAGACAATGCTGTGGAGCTCAAACAACCTGTGCCCCCTGAAGAACAATATTTCAATAAACAGCAGGGTCTCATGTCTACCGTCTTCCCTCCTCACTCATGGTTACCAAAGTTGTGAAATTGGAGCAGATTTTTGTTGTTGCGGCGTTTGTAACCATGAGTGAGAGGGGAACGCTGTGAATATGAGACCCAGCTGTGCTTTAAAATGTTATTTAATTTAGTTGTTCAGATCTGCTTTAATGTTTTTATGATTACATTCACTGAATTCATAAGGCAAATTTATTGATATCACATCATTCAGTTTTGAGTTAGGTCAACTTATTATGTTTTACAGTGATATGCAACATTTTTAACGTTACTTAATATTTATATTTTTAAAAAATAAGCATCAGGTTTATTTGATCAAAGACATCCAGTAGAATTATATTGTATAACAATCGTTACTTCCTAAGATTTTTGAGCTAAATCAACCTATTTTACTTAGTTTTCTAAGGTAAACCGGTTTACAAGCATTTTTCAAGTAAACTCAACTTATTCGGGTTTACAGTGTTGAACTTGCGCTTAATTTCGATCTTCTGTGGTCATTCCTCTTATCTGTCTTTGTTCGGGCTTTTTAACCGCTGACTTCCACCAGAACTTTCTCAGGCAAAGCCAGAGCTGGGGGACGGATGGAGCTGATGATTTCTTTTTTCCAAGGATGTCACCTCAACATTCAGCGAGTAGCTCCTGCAAACACAACTCGACTCAGCCAGCCTTGTGTTCCCTCATTCAGCAGAAGATAATGACTTAACAGACATTAATTGAACTCAAAGTCAACAAGATTATGAGCTTAAGAGGTGGGTGAATTAAATTACACGGTGTTAATGCCGCTCTGTCCCTGGAGATGAGCGTTATAGTCATCTGCAAACACACAACACAAACAGCTGTCATTTTGGAATAACAGCTTTTAGATGACAATCAGTGAGGCCAAGTCACTATTTCATACTCACAGGCTTAATGTCGTCACAAACATCCATGAACACTCAAGGGCCTAACTACACACAGCTCCCAGTGTGACACCATGGAGCTCTGTAAATCTGCTCTGATTGAGGGGAACCGAGCCTCAGACGCTCCGTGTGTAACTAACTCCAGCTCCGCACATCAGAATGGCTGGCAGCAAGCTTACATGTTTGTCATCTAAAAACTATTCCCTCTCCACTTAGCCAAGAACACAACCCAAACAATAGACAGCCCGTTAACAATGTACCATTATCTAGAGCATGATGGGAGGAGGGGTGTGTGTGTAAGAGGAAGACAGCGAGGAAAAAAGCGACAGAGCAAGCATTGAGTCAGAGGGAGAGAATAAAGGCAGAGAGATGAGAGGGAGGATTGCAGAGAGACCAAACTGTTATTTAAACCAGGCGTCCACGAAAAACATCACAATAAATAACTCGGCTGTTTGGTCTCCACCACCGACGCTGGGGGAGTGATGGAGCGCAACACGCGCCAGAGAGGGAGGGAGGGAGGTGAGAAGGGAGGGGTGAGTTAAAGGATGGAGAAAGATAAAACACATTACAAGATCGCTCTGTGTTATCAGACTCAAAGGAGCATCCAGGATCGCCTCTCCTCTCCACTAATGAAAGGAGCAGCTTCACAGTCGAGTACCAGGACGCACTCACACTGTGGGCCTTGAAAGAGGAGCCATGCACGCTTTTATCTTTCATTCTCATGGCAGAAAACAACTGATTTGACTGTGAGTAACAACATGGTCATGCATTATCACCCTAAACTTACACCTCCTCTTTTTTTCCTGAACACAAACACACACTTGCACAGAAGCCCTTTCCTCAACCTCAGCAGAAAGAGCAGCACAGCGAGGGCACCTCTGACTGCACGGAGCGCTGCCACACACGCCAGCCAAGGCTGTTGATGAGAGGAAAATAGTGCTAATGCAGCAAGGAAGCTGTTCTTTCCCAATTAAGCCAATAAAACACATGCTCCCCTCTTTCCTGTTACTGCCTAATAAGCCATAAACACAGCTGAACATTTAGAAATCTGGATAGTCCATAAAAAAAGCACTTCCCATGTGTGCAGGGGTGAAGGGTGAGATGTGCAGAGAGGGCGAAAGCGCTGGCGAGCAAAGCCGTGGAGAGAAATCGCTTTTTCTACTAAAAGAAATATTTAGTACCTCGCTGAATTAATGTGAGGGGGCAGGAGGTGGCGGGTGAGGAAGAGAGATGGAGGGAGGAGGAGGAAGAAGAGAAAGAGGAGGAGGAGAAGGAGTGCTGTGGATAGACCAAAGAGAACGCCTCAGTATCTGCCCTTTCTCCTCCTCCTCCTTCCTCCTCTGCTTTCAGGAGGAGCTGAACTCCCCACAGAGAGATGAACACCTTTACACACACGCACACACACTCGATGCAAACATACTCTACTTTGTACAAACGTGCACATATCTGTAAGTACAGGAAAATGGAAATGGTTGGAAAAGAAGGGATGAAGATAAAGAAAGAGAAAAGAGGAGATGATGGAGTAAGGCAGGAAGGAAACAATCCATAGGATACAAGAAGAGGAATCGAGGAGAAGACAAGTGAGAGTGAGCACAGTTAGGAGGAAAAAGGAAGAAGTTGAGGATGACAGATGAATATGGTCCAGATACAAGAAGGTAAAGAATTGGGAGGAGCAGTAGTTTTAATAGGAAGCGAGAGCAGAAAAATTATGAAAGGAAAGGTTTGGCACTGGGGTGGCCTCCTGCATCGTGTTTTTGGAGCTCGTCCCCGGGCCAATTCAGCCTTTCTCCTCCTGGGCAAGAAGGGTGGTAAACACAGCGTGGGATCGCTGTATAACAGTTCCTAAAAAAACACATTTGCAATTTACTGACTAAACGCAGGAGCTCTGTGCCCAGAGGGAGAACGAAACTTGGAAGGATGGTGAGAGGGGGTGATGGAGTAATGGACACTTAGGCAGATTTTCCACATTTATTATCTACATCAGTAATGTGAAGTAAAAAAAAAAACTGCTGAGGTCAGCAAGATTTTACAACAGTAGCCTGAGGAAATGTTTCCTTTTACTCTTGTTAGAGAAAATAATGATGAGGTGTTATATCAGAGGAGGACGTACTGACCTTTTACATGTGATGTCACAGTGTCTGCCAAAAGGGACACGTTACCTATGCAAGGTAAGTTTCCTCAAACTGTAAACTGTAACTATATGTTTAGCCGTGATAATCTCTTGTTCTGTGTAGGAATGGGCAAAGCTGGCAGAATTATGTTTAGCGTACGAGCTCATAAGGGAACTGTATCTGAACATATATCTATTGCTGCTAGAACATTTGTGTGTGTGAACAGTAAATCAAAGTCACGAATGAAAATGAAATGTGTGAAAATAGAGTTTGCAGACTCAGGGGCCGTTTACACAACAACGGTTTTAGGCTGAAACGCAAAGGTTTTGTTGCGTTTCAGCCTAGCGATTACACGAAACGACATTTCAGCCGACCTTAAACGCAAACTTTTGAAAACGGCCTCCAGAGTGGGATTTTTCTGAAACCCTGCTGACATCCTTGCCGTGTAAACAGTAAGCCGGCGTTTTCAGTGGAAATGCTGACGTCACATTCCGCCTTGTGTGAGCGCATATTCAACAGGACAACAGTACCATTGTTAGGATCGTCACGAACTACAGTGTCGTACTTGTGCTGCTCAATCTGCTGTATCTGCTGACTGTCTTCATACAAAATGTGCACCTGTTGCTCCACTTTTGCACTTAGTATTCCCCAATATGCCAGATGACCGGCTCAAGTATACTTGGAGATCTCACCGAAGCTGCTTCTGGACGAGACAGTTATAGCACCACCTGCAGGCCTGGCATGCTTAATACAGTGATTTCAGTCCATCAGCGTTTCCGTGTAAACACCGATTTTTTTCACTGCTTTTTCGCTGCATTTTGGCATTTTCAGATGAAACTTTCTCTTATAAAATACTTCTTGATTGTTACTATTGACCAAAACATATTGTAGCCACACCGACATTAATCCACCATGAAGGTGCAATAATGTATCATCTGTATCACTAAATCATAGCCCCTTAAATTTGTCTTAATAATGTTTTTATAAAAACTCATCAGATCTGGATAGAAAAATCAGAATTAGCTCACACATAGCTCCCACAATGACTCTGTTTAGACGAGTGCTTGGGACGTTCCAAAGCAACTAATTTTCTTGTCTACCTAATGGACATCCAAAGTCCAACTAACTGAATAGTCTAATGCCTCAAGTACACCAGATACTTCTGCAGTGTGACTCTGTTGCACTGCGTCTTGACTGCGTTTGTAAACTTACACCAGCTGTGTGTTCAGTTCGACTAGCAGTGTGACTGACAGACAGCTGGAGTCATGAGACCAAGGAGTTCCTGCACTTCCCTCTCCATTGATAAGTCTCTCTTCATTCATGTTGGGCTGTAAAAACTCAAACCTGTAGACTCCTTGTCTGACTCCGCTCATAATGTACATTCTTCGTTGTAGTCAAGCTAAATACAAACTGGTTTTGAAACGTTTTGTTTTATTTGAAAGTCACTTGGTGTTTTTTAGGCAGTTTCCTTCCTGCTTGATTTTCTCTGACGTAGCTGAATTTATGCGTCACAGCTTTGCCAGCTCAGCCACGCAGACGTACTGCAACAGAATGGATCCAGTGTAAGTGGACACATTGACTTGAATGAAACCTATTTGATTCGTTTGCCGTAATGGAACAGAGACACATCCTGTGTATTTCAGCCGTAAGTGATATCAAAAAGACTGCAAATGATCAATAGGGACGCGATCACACTGATGAATCCATACCGTGTTGTGCTCAGACCCCTGCAGCCCTATTTCCACTGGCCAGTACGGCCTGCGGTCACACTTCTTGAATATTGAACACCTTATTTATCAGTACTTTTTAAAATTTCCTCCTGCATATAAAACATTTGATATTTTCAGACACTTAGAAATCGTATTTATATGACATTGACTAAATTTGTTGATTCACCCTTGCATTATCTATTTATGATCAATGTTATGAATTTTTTTATTCTCAACATAAATGTGTTTTTGTGTCACAATCTTTTTTTTTTTGTGCCTCTGCTGTTCCCTTCCTTCTTGTCCTGCAGCCTCACCTGTCGCTGTCATTCCTACACACTGAATAAATCTGTCTCCCTGCTGGATGCAGGATGCTCTGTCCTGGTTGTACACTCTGTGTTTGTGTTTCCACTCTCTGTGCTGTGTCTCATCACTGTTTGCTGCCTTTGCTGCTGCAGTGGTACAGTTTTTCTTCGGGCACCATTAAAATTTCATCCGGTCTTAGAGAGAAGGAGAGCGATTACAGCCTTTTTTCTGCTCAGCATCCATAGCAAAGCGCTTCATGTGAAATGTACAAGGACTCTGCCCCTGCAGAAGTCTCTTTACACAGGCTAAACTGTGAACTTAAAATATACAAGTAAACACGGGCCTTTACTGTACACACACACACACACAAACACACACACACACACACACACACACAGGGTGGAATGTAGAGCTGTGTGGTTTTTGTGTGAGTGTGTGCGTCTTTCCTGCTATTGTCAGCTGGAGATTGATACTGCCTCTCTTTACTGACAGACAATTGTCGAGGCTTCCTGAACTAATTATAAAAAAGCAACAACAGTAAGTCAGTAACCCTGTCTGCTCCCGCCTGTCTGTCTGTCAGTCAGTCTGTATACACTGCACTGAATCAGGCTGCCCTCTCACACGTCTGCCTGTTTATCTAAAGTAATCCTCTGCATATCTGTGGCTTCATCTATTTCAGTTTTATATGACACCGATTAACATCTGGGTCACTCCAGGTCACACAGGCGTCAGTTCATAAACTCGGTGTCAGAGATATTCAGGTCTAGTTTGTGTCTTATTTGACTAATTTTGTGGGGATCTATGACTCTTTTTAGTCTTGGATCTGTTGAAATAGCAGATCATGGGTAGGGAGGGGTTTGGATTGGTCATAAAGTTCAGCAAAGAGTGAAGAGGTGTCAGATCTATGAGCTACGGAAATGTCACTCTGAATTTACACATACACAGACAAGAAAAGAGGCAAAAGATGGATATGAATCAACCCTGTCGGAATAAACACAACTTTTGGTGATTGTGTGTATGTGTGTACATTTGTGTTTGTGTGATGAATTGGTATTCATGTTCTGGACAGGAAGTGGCAGCAATCCACTTCCTGTTCGGATGGAAATCTCATCTGTGGGGCGCGCTGCCCAGGCTGGGTGTTGCCACGCAGAAACACACGCTAACACACGCACACAGGACCACAAATAAATGGAAGAATAAGCACACACACACATACAGACACACACTCAGTGCGGACCACCACCCAGTCTATTTCAGTTTGTCATGTATTGTCACCTGAGCCTACAGTAAATACAAACTCTTTGTTCTCAGCCCAGCTCTGCTTAGGGGGCTTTTTCTTTCTGTGTGTGTGTGTGTGTGTGTGTGTGTGTGTGTGTGTGTGTGTGTGTGTGTGTGTGTGTGTGTGTGTGTGTGTGTGTGTGTGTGTGTGTTTGTGTGTGTGTGTGTGTGTGTGCTCTTTCCATAAACTAATAACAACAGTCCTATAAATAAATGCTATTCTTACTCTGGGGTATCAAGTGAAGGGCCTCATACACCAGGACAGTCTGTGACACAGTTAACATGTCTCCACACTCTTCTCCAACTCAGTGAGGATTATGAAACATTTCTGACCTCATATTCTTTACACCAACCTTAAATCTAAAATGAAAAAGCAATCTAATGCGTTTTAATCAGTTTTGTGCGTTAATATTCCTTTTAGTTACCACAATTTACTCACAAATCTAACACAAAATTGTATCCTCCCTCTCACCGCTAATATACAGCAGCCTGATATCTGAAGAGAAACAAACTGATTCAACTGGTAAATAAAGTCAAAACACTCCTCCTGCATCTCCTGAGATTTAACCTTAACCCTGAAGTGTTGCATAACAGCCACAAACCTGACAGATAAAGCAGGGGCTGTTAGCACCCCCACCCCCTGCCCGCCTCCCTGGGTGTTTGACTAGACAGCAGTATCCAAACACAGGGACTCCTCACTACACTGACTTTACAAGGACTAATTACCAGCTGGCACTGAGAGCAGACAGATGGTAAGAGGAGAGAGGGAGAGGTGGAGACAGCGTGCACAGAGAGGGAGCGCAAAGAAATATATCGTTGTTTGAGTCGTTGAGACAGAGTTGTGTTTGTTTGTGTACATAAGCTAATTTGCGTCAACAATTGCCATTCATTGAAAAGCATACAGAGGAAACACAAACATTGGTAACTGATGTCTGACGGCAGTTTTTACGCCCCTGCTGACTTTAACATACAACATTCCTTTAATGTTGTTTTGACGGAGACAATGGACATAATTGGTCAGGGATAAATAAAAGAGGAGCTGGGTACTTATAATGAGATGAATGATCAGATTTCTAATGTTACTGCCTCCCAACACAAATCCCATCAACTTTTACACACTAGCTCTTTAGTAGGCTTTCTGACATGTTTTGCTTCTCTGAGTCAGGATTTTTGGTAGCCCTGTTCAAACTCACCAGCTTCATGAGCCTGCATGGTTTCTGGAGGGTGACTGTTTCAGGATAAACCATAGACTTTCTAATAAATGGGCTGTGACTCACCTGTATCTGATACAGAGTTTTGAAGACTATCATTGTTATGAGCTGTATTGAAAACGCAAAAATCACAAGGCATGCTCATTAACAGCTACAGGTTGCCCACCTGTCAGGCAGGTGTTATCTTAAAATTATCTAAAGCGCCGCGAAAATTCATCCCCATACAGTGTGTGCTGTTGGAAACATTATTAATACTGAAGTCATTTATTGTATCAGGCTTTGAGCAAGTTTCTTTTTGCTTGCTTTTGTTTTTGACACTTGACAAACAGCAGCTTTGAGCACTTCTGCAATGGCTTAATTTCTTGTGGCCTGAGGGATAAATTCAACTTTCTTAGTTTAAGCTTACAATCTAAAGCTACTGATTGGCTGAATAGAAAGGGGTAAAAAGGAAAAAATACTTCTCCCAGTCATTGATGGGACTCAAAACATTGCTCATAGGAAACAAGCATGCAAGATGTGAAAGACAAAATCAATTTATGAGGCTCTGTTGGGGTTGGAAGAGGATTACCTCCAATGAAACTTTTCAGGACGGTAGAAAATCTTTTTAACATTTAAAAGAGAGAAACTTTGTTTTCTAAAAAGCAAAGGTTTACAATGGTGTCTAGTCTAGTGTGACAAACGGTTACGCCTCATTGTTACTCACGCAACATGGCTAGTCCTGCTCGAAACCACTAACAAAAACATGGGTACAGATTCATTGTTGATTGATTGATTGCAATACTAAGTGGATTAAAAAAAAAAAAAAAAAAGCATTATTAAGTGTAATGATGGCAGGAACCTCCATGGATAAGGTTAGGTTTGAAGTAATGGATTAGGAAGAGTACAGTAGCTGTTTCAAATGGGTGCAGTAAATTCAACAAGATGTGGAAATTAGAAAGTGCTGCCATCATCTCCTTTGTTTTGCTAATTGATTTCATTGCAGTTGATCAAGGCATGAATTTTTAATTGTCCCTTTTAATGAAAGATGTGTAACATATAAAGTACAAAGTACAAAGAAAAACACACACTGTAAAAAATAATATTTTGATTCAACTCAACTCACTCAAGTCATCTTGTCACTTTGGCTGAGTTACGTTTATTCAAAACAAAGTGTCAAATTTAATACAATTAAATAAAGTATGTAGGTACAACATTACTTTTTTTTCCACAAAAATATTCTGTCAGGTTTATTAAACTTAAATAAAATAGATAATACAACATGCCATTTGTTAACCCAATTTCTTAAGTCAAATAATTTGAACTAGAAAAAGAAGGTCAAGAGAACAGTGAAATAATGTTGTTAAACTGTATTCATCAAGTCTTTACAGTCAAGTAATTTTTGTTGTGATGGTGTTTTGTAACCGTGAGTGAGGAGGAAATACAGGGAATATAAGATGCTGCTGTACACTGAGATGTTGCACAGAGGTGGCACAGACCAGCTGTTTATGCGCCGTGGCAATGAATTGCTTTCTTGTCTGTTCTCATCCTAATGCATTGACAAATCTCATTTGTTAGCATACACAGTAAACTCACGGTAAAAATCATTGAGCACATGGGCCCATGCAGCAGAGCGCAGAGAGCCAGTCTATGCAGATGAGCACAGACAGCAGGTCAGTGCAGTGAAGCACAGACAGCCCTCCTCCCCAACAGTGTAACATGTCAATGACAGCAGGGTGCTATATCCACTGTGTTTCCTCCTCAGTTACAAAACAGCATCACAACAAAAAAATTATTTGATTTCAAACAACGGTTAAGTACTGGTAGCAGGTTTCCCAGTATTTTACTGTTATTTTACAGTGTAATTTTTTACAGTGCTGTATTTAAACATAACAGGATTTTACTGTTGAAATTTCCAAGTAAATTTAAAGTAATTTGTGACAGTATACCAAAGAAAACTCTGCTTTCAAGAGCAAAAAATGCAGTTTTTTTTTAAGGTTACCCATTCATAGATTCAAAAGGTCATTAACTCAAATGAAATTCATTAACAAGTAAATGACATAACATGGCATCGACAACACATCTGGGTAACACTCGCAGAAATGAGATCACAATCCCACCCAAATACCTTTATTGTCAAGTCAACATGCATTTCTGTTTTACATGGACATAGATTTTGAAGGTGAAATATATTTTGTAGTTGAGATGATGCCAACTTATAATTATGAGTTATCACAACTTCAGTAATCTTTTGTTATTCTGACTTAAAATAATATGTCTGAACAACAAATGTGCAAAATCACTCTTTACAGTGCAGATGAAGATACTTCCTCAGATAAATGGCACTTCAAGGCTGATTGTACCTGTTTCATTTTGAAGTTTACCCTTTCCAAATATCAGTAAGAAGAAAATGTAAACAATTACATGAGCTTTCTATTTTTCATTCTTTCCATGTCATTTCTACTCTTCCTCCCTTCCTCCACTGTTTACTCAAACCTTCGTTTTCAACTCCCCCCTCCTTTTCCGTCCCTACTCCCCAAACCCCACCCCCATAGTTATTCCTCCCCATCCAACACTCTCCCCTCCTCACACCACCACTCTCGTTAGCCGGGTATAAATCTCCAGAACTAACCCAGTAATTTAACCCATTAGCATCTCAGATATGCGGGTGGCACCTAAATTACGACAGTGCAGAATAGTGATGCATGTAGCCCCGGCTGCTGAATTTACAACGTCTCGTTACATATTCAGCTGGCATAAATCAAGCGCTCCCCACTGACATGCAGCCTTATGGGTAGGCACGGGCCGGGGCCGAGGGAACAGTCTCAGAGACGCGAGTTAGTTAATCATGTGGAAATAAGAAGCATAACCCAGTTTCACGTCGTGCACACACACACACACACACACACACACGCACGCACACACACACACACACACAGGTATACATGCAGTTGTCTCCTTGGATACACACCTACATGTGGACATACATTAAAACACTCATTCACACACACATCTTGAATACCCACACTTATGGGGACTCGTAGACAGTAAAGCTTTACGTGCACACACACACACACACACACACACACACACACACACAAATACACACACACACATACACACACAGTCAGACACACTTGTGTTGTATGTAAACTTTACATAAACAAGTGCAAAGAAATTTAAGTAAGTGCAAAATCAAAACAATGCATTTCTCTTACACACACACACACACACCCACACACCCTCTGTTTCCGTTTGTTGTTGGGCAACACAAAGAGCTAAAGCAGCCCATTTGTGTGTGTGTGTGTGTGTGTGTGTGTGTGTGTGTGTGTGTGTGTGTGTGTGTGTGTGTGTGTGTGTGTGTGTGTGTGTGAAGGCTTGTGCGCCTCTGGTGTTATCTCAGCACGTGGTTTTGGCAGCAGCGCAGGGCGTCTGGTCGTCACAGCAGCGCCGGCGACAGCGAGTGAGTGATAACTGTAGTAAAAGTGGAGTAAACAGTCTGAGTGATGGCGGCTGTCGTCGAGGCCAATTGAGCGTGTGACATCAGCCGTGACACATCAGCGGAGAAGCACAACGGTAACGACAGCATCGCCACGCAGCACGCTCAGGCTATCTGTTACCGCTTAACAGCCTGAGCTCGCTCACAGACACACACACCCTCACACACACACTTAGTCAGTGAAGGAGATAACTCTGATTTTCAGCTGCTAATTGAAGTTGCGAACATTTCTGAATTTCTCGTGTGTGTTTTCAGGAAAGGAAACATATCTCAGGTGCAAGGGTCTAGGATGGAGTTTCAAAGGTCAGAAGCTGGGGTCCCATGAGAAAGACAACAAACACAACGGTTCCCAAAGGAAGATACTATGAGCATCATTATGACACACATACACACAAACCTCTTCACACACACACACACACACACTATACCACAAATCATTATAACATGTAGTCTGATAATGAGGTGGTCACCTCTAAACCCTCTAAAAACTAATCCCCTGATGTCGCTCTCTAGCTCTCAGCTAGCAGCCTCCCAGGAGACCCGCTGACTCGGAGGGTGTCATAATTAGACTCGGGACACAGACGCAGGAGACACACACTCACATAACACATCTGACTTAGGAATACACCACTACTAATGACTCAAAGCTCTGACTTTAGCTATCTCAATAGCTTTGTCTCAGTCTGAAAAAAAATCTATAAATAGCTCATGAACTGGAAAAAATAAAGTCTTCATCCATCATCAGTTCTTTGACCTCTAAGGCTCAAAACATGGATACGATTCGGAACTGTTGCTTTAACTGTAATCACTTCTGATCAGCTGTAACAAGACTGAACTTAATCCTGGAGGAAGTTTTTGCCAATTTAACATTAAAAATGGAGGGTTTTTTTGTTGTCCATGTTAATCAGGCCATACTTTCCAGACTAGCTGTTACTGTTCATTTTCATGGACTGAAACAAAATGCTTGTTCGAGCTCCTGTGAGGAACTTTCTCTCTGTGTCGATATTGGCGACCCCTATGGTCGAAGTGATACCTCTTCCATCTTTGCTGATTTTGATGTCATTGAGACACTTAAGTGTGGAAAACAACCCTAAACAAAGGCTGTCTGATTGTGTGGATCCTAAAGAGGCATCACTGTTAAGGCTTAACTGTTTTATAAGCAGTTGAAAACTACTCACAGGAGCTTTAAGTGCTTAATCTGGCTCATAGCCTCCAACTACACTGAAATCTCTACACGTGTTAATAAAAGGGCTATCGAAGGTTTTGTTTTTAATCAATCTGGGATTACTATCAGAGCTTAAACTCTAAATTGAAATCAATAACATTTTGTGTTAAATGTTTAAAATCCTGTACTTTTTTATTTAAGTCCATTCTAACAATGTAAATCAGTTCTTGCCAGTGTCTGGATTTGTGAATCAAATGAATGCAATGAATACTTTATGATCTTGACTTTTCGACTCATTATTCAAATAAATGCTGCACTGCTGCACCAGTGTGATCTGAAACCACGACTCCAAAATGACCTCAAAGTACTTCTTATGTAAAATACAATGTTTAATCATTCATCGTTTATTATTCTAAGGAATAATACTGGAACACATCAAAGAGTATACTGGAATTCATGCACAAAATGTCAATCATTGTCATCAGTGTGAACATGGGTGTCAATACAGTGCGGTTATAATGAGATCATTTTGATCACTCACTGACGTCCAGAGGTTCCTGATTAATGTGAAAGCATTTGCACTTTTTAGGAGTTCCACTTTGGTTGTAGGGATGGGTACCGAGTTAGGTACTTTTACAGGTACTGACTGAATTCCATCTGTAGTATCATGTACTGATTCACATAAAATCAAATGGTACCATGTTTCCGGACCTAAACACATCTTTGTGACTGTGAGAGAGTAGAGGAGTAGGTGATTTTCTATGCTGGACATGAACACAGCATTGCAAGTTGTATATTGAGAAAAAGATATTTGAGATTTTGTTACGGAAAAAATCAATATTAATTACCACATTAACACAAACAAAATACCGAAAACTGGTACTGTTGAGTACAGATACCGATTGCCAGGCACCAGGCATCGGGCCGTATCGTTTTAAATGTGAATGGTACCCATCCCTGATTTCTCTATATCTTTTATTTAAGTTTCCTCCACAGGTTTGGGGAGATTCACATGCTCAGGAATAGTAGTCAGCTTTTGTAATGCAGATACCTGCTGACAGCAGTTTGATTAGCTGCACATGTTACCTTGAACCTGCAACTCAAACTTGGTTATATTTTAACTCTGTCAGAAAGACCAGATCACTTTCAACTCGCCCACTGAGCAGGCTGGGAGTTAAAGAAAAAGTGACATTAGAAGAGGGCAGAGGTGTTGTTGAGGTACGATACTTCAGTAGCGTAACCATGGTGTGCAATAGGGATGGGAATCGAAAACCGGTTCCTGTTGAGAATCGATAAGAAATGTTTCAATCCATCGATACTGTTAGCCTTCCTGCCTAATGATTCCCTTATCAATTCTTTACATTGTGCTGGAGCCGCCAGGCCTTACATGGACTAGTCTGCTGCAGCTATCTTAGCTTAGCAGTTAGATAACGTTTCTCAAGAAAACTCTGATTCAGGATTTTCAGCTTGAAGTTTTACTGAAGAACTGACTTCATAAAGAAACGTACATTACTCTCTCTCAGGAGATTCATATTCGGCACATTCGAAATGGTATAAATCACCTTATTTACCAAAATGACAAAATGAGCAAGTTGCTTATCAAAAAAATACATATTTGGATATTAATGCAAAAACAGCAAATTAAAGTTATTCAGATGGTAGAAACAACAGGAGCTGGCTTTGACGCCTTTTTCTTTGTAAGTAAAACAAAGATTCGCAAATTTAACTGATGTTCAGAATTTTTATTTTTTTTACACTGATCATTATGTCACCCTCCAACTAAATAAAGGCAAATAGATATGATTCCTTTTTGTGCTCGACACTATTTCAAAGCCTCAATTCTGATTGGTAAAATGAAATCTACTGTATTCCCATTCCTTGAATTGAAACTCTGTGAATTGGACTCCATGACTAAAGGGCAATCACAAAGGTATGCCAATTCATGCACGATTTCTCTTAAAGGAACTCATTTTTTATCCATTTTTACCTGAAAACTCTGCTGATACGAAAGACGTGCTGTTGGTTTTTAGCCCAAAATAAAATCATGGGCTTAAGCTTGAAATCGAAAAAGAGCACTACCATGTGCTATGCCAGCCAAGAAATAAAAGAACAAAAGCTTCCTCTGATCATTGCACTGAATCAAATTGTTATGTGCATCAAGGTGTTTAGATGCCACTTCTTTGAAACACATCTTCTCCAGTTTGTTAACAGAAGCAACAGAAACACTAAGTTGCCATCACCTTTCTGCTCTCGGGGCAGTTTCTGACAAAAGCCCGCATTATAAACATGCCAAGGAGAGCGGTTATATTTCTGCCAAAGCTACAGGTCACACAGAAGAAATGCAGATTTACAGAAACGCTCTTTCATTTTAAATAAATACCCAGATGATAGCGGCGGGCTTAACACTTAAGCTGGCTAACACCTACGCAGCCTGACCCGAGTTCAAGTGTTTCTATCTCTCTTTTCACTGCTCAGAGAGAGACAGAAAGAGACGGAGAGGGAAGGAGAGAAGGAGAGAAGGAGAGAGAAGCATTTAACCTCAGAGGGTCAGACCAAAAATCCAGTGGAAATTCTCTGTGATCAATACGTCCAAGAAATACATACACCCACGCAGTGCTGTCACAAACACACAAATACACTCCAAAACCTTAACACTTTAGCTCCAAACACACACACACACACACACACACACACACACACACACACACACACACACACACACACACACACACACACACAGTGGAAGAGCTGGCCTCAGCTGTGCTCTCCTCTCAAGCGCGGTACTAACTGACGGCTAATCGATTAGTGCTTTGTGACCTCTGACCCCGCTAGCTTCCTGTCTGACAGATTACACCTCCGCAGTTTCGTAGGATTGCAATCGCCTGCCTCTGTGTATTTTCCAGTGTGAGTTTGTGTGTGTGTTGTGCTGTGCTTTTGTTTCCCAGCTCCATAACTTGACAGATCAAAACTGTAACATGTTTTACAAACACCTCACATATGTATGTTACATTACTGTATGGAGGGATTTTTGTGTTGAGTGTTTGTTGTTGTTTGGGCGTGTGCTGTGTGTTACTGTGGAGACACAGACGGTGTGCAGATCAGGCAGCACAGTCAGGGAGTGGTGATGCATTTGTATGTGTGTGAGAAGGTGTGTGTGTGTGTGTGTGTAAGTGTGTATGTTGGGAGGTAGATAACAATGCCCCTCTCGGCAGGACACTGGTGCTTTCTTCCTGGCCTGCTCGGCACGGGAAACACCGCCCTAATGCACACACACACACACACACACACACACACACACACACACACACACACACACACACACACACACACACACACACACACACACACACACAAACACAGATATTTATACCTGTGTGGGTTACAATGACTTCACCAGCTCACCCTGCACAGCCCCAACAAAGGACACAAGACCTCATGTGGACCAGTGTCTCTCAACACACACAAACACACACACACACACACACACACACACACACACACACACACACACACACACACACACACACACACACACACACACACACACACACACACACACAGGAGGTGAAGTGCTTGCAAAGCCAGTCATCTGTAGATCAGACAAGTTAGCATTTTTACTCTGATACGGCTATTAATAATGAAATGAAGCATGGCTCTCCTCTCCTCTCCTTCACCCTCCTCTCTTCCCTTCTCCTCTCCTATCCTCTCCTCTCCTCTCCTCTCCTCTCCTCTCCTCTCCTCTCCTCTCCTCTCCTCTCCTCTCCTCTCCCTAAATTCCTTTTTACAGTTACACAAGCTCTCATACAGTAAGTAAACACACTCTCACTCGGCCTCCCAAAACACCTCAACCACCAGTCCACTTTGCGGTGAGGGGAAAATTCCCACTGCCATCAGTGAGAGTTTGTGTGTGTGTGTTTGTGTGTGTGAGTGTGTGTGTTAGAAAGAGTGAGTCTTGAGGGAGTTTCCAGATGAACTAAATTTGTTTGCTTTTTAATGACAGAGCTTAAGATATTCACACACACATGCACACACACCTCAACTAACCACCTACAGTGAATGAGCCACTTTATGCTTCTCTCCTTGATACCATACCTGTGTGTGTGTGCACATGTGTGTGTGTGAGTGAGTGTGTGTGAGACAGGGCGAGTGGGAGAGACTGTAAAGGAGACTAATGGCTGTCCAGTAATGGATGTAGTGTAAGAGAGATCTCTGTGTGTAGGTATCCAGAGGCTTCTTACCACAGTCTAATCGCACAGTTGGAGGTTATCCACATACCCCACACACATCCACACTCACACATACACACACACACACACACACACACACACACACACACACACACACACACACACACACACACACACACACACACACACACACACACACACACACAGAGGCTAGCTGACGTGGTAGGTGTTGTTAGACAGCCAGTAAAGAAGTCATCCAGTTCAGTCCCAGGTAACATAATCTCTCAGGGAGATGATCAATCAGACGGTTTGTCAGTCAAGTGGAGGACTCATTGAACCAGCCAGTCAGAAGGTTAATTAGCCGTTCAGCTCATTAGTCAGCACACTGAATGGAAATAATTCATATAGATTTAGCATAAATCAGGCAAATGATTTAAAAATGTCTCTTAATTCACATTACTGGCCCTCAGTCTTGATTTTTTCCCTCTATGATACCACATCCTGTGAAAATGTGTGTAGTGCTTCTGGCTTAAAATGATTTCTGATACTCTGTGTCAGGTCAATAAGTCCCCTGAGTCCTGTACCATGGCCGGGTCTAAGACCTCTGAATCACTGCCCACATATCTGATCCTCTCAGCGATTCAAACACTGGTTTTTATGCTCACTTATGGGCAGCGCACTGATTCACAAAACAACACAGCGATATAGATGGTGATATTTAGGTTGTGAGAAAGTATATTCCTTCGTTTCGTTTCAGGGGAGCAAAAACTCTTCAAAGTGAAAGGATGAATGCAGGTCTTAAGCATAACAAGCATCCTTCAACTATTCTGTACAGACTTGAAAGAGCAGTCAAGAAGATAAATCAGTCATTGTGTATGATCACCATGTGGGAAATCAAGCAGCTGTGTTAAACAACAAAAATACAAAATTTGACAAATGGTACAATACAAAGTGAAGGTGGAAGAAGAAAACTACACCTAACCTCTGTCAAATACCCAGCCCCGCTCTGTAAGCTCATGTAGCTATGTTTCACAAAGTAACATATTAGCTTAGCATGCTAGCAGCACATGTAGAAATCCCCTCATTCAGTCATGGTTTCATAAATGTGTATAAAGCTAAAGGGCCTGTCAGAGACCGATTTTTAACCACGACCCAAAATGTATTAAAAAATGTAACAAGTTGTAACATTTTGGGCAAAAAGTTATTATGTTACGGCTCGGCATCTTGTTAGATTTGGGGTTTTATTTCCCTTTTTTTTTAATCTACATTTGGGGTTGTTGTTACATATTGGGCTCTAACAGGGGGAATCTGGTCTAAAGGTGTTTGAAGACTTTAGATTTCTCTTCCCAGAGCTGACAAGCCTTGGCTGAAAAAAGAATCGGGCTTCAGGAAGTGAAAATGCGTATTTATATTTCAAAATGTTCCAATTTATATTTTGAGACAACTTTACAAAATAAAATCAAGACATTCCTGAACTGTTTTTTTCAACCGCTTTGATCATCACTGACCTTAAAAACTAAATTTAAAAGTGAAGACAGGCACATTTTTGTTTTATTCACCCATCACTTCAAATAAAATCTTGAGGCTTAATGGCTCATGAGGTAGCTTCTTTGTGATCATCTCCTTTTTATCCATTTCTGTTGTATTGTGTAGTATATGAAATGCCTGCACTTATTTGTTTAATAAAAAGTAAAGTAAAGCTTCTGTGTCTGTAGGTGTTGGATGTTGATTGTTTTTCTTGCTTTTTCGTTCTCTTATACTTTTGTGGCAACTTTGGTTACCTCCGCCAAGGAGGTGATGTTTTTGGGAGAGTTTGTTTGTCTGTGAACCACATAACTCAAAAAGTAACAAACAGATCTTGATGAAATTTAGGAAATGTTCAAAATGGGAATAGGAAGAAGTGATTAAAGTTTGGACGTGATCTGGATCACCGTCTGGATCCAGGATTTTTTAAAGGATTCTTTATCATTGTGAGATAGGGCCATTTTCACCATATGTGTATATAACTCCACTATAAATGGTCAGATTGCTTTGCAAAACAATACAAGACAAGGTCACCATAATTTCTGACAGATGTTAAAGTACGATCCAGATCCTGGAAATATTCTGGATACTAAGATCAGAATATGAAATATGTACTGGGTCATCATAATTTTCAACACCATTAGTTAACAAATTATTGTACAAACCTGCAACTAACACCAAATTGTAGCAGACAGTCTGCTGAAAGGGAGTATAACATTAAAGTAGGACTACAGTGTTGGTGACAATCACAATATGTTTGGTGGAGGTCTGCGCTCTCTGCGTGCTTTTCTAGTTTTTTATCTTTTTCTCTGAACACAGACAAATCAAAAAAATGTTTAAATATTTTCTGAATTCAATTTAATTAATAACATTAAACTGTAGAATCATCTTTAATGATGTATACTTTCTGCTATCCAAAGGGAAATGAATCTACTGAACCACTTTCACACTGAAAGGAAGCAATGATAGTTTTTCACAACAAGCAGGCTCTTAGAGTGAAGAGGCATCAAAACATCTCAGGCAGGAACAGATGGGGAAATGCGTGTGTGTGAGTGTGTGTGTGTGAGTGTGTGTGTGTGTGTGTGTGTTTGTGCGTGTGTGTTTGTGTGTGTGTGTGTGTGTGGCCATCATGTCTGTGTTTGTAGCTTTTAGGGTAACGTGATCCCTGCCTGAGGGTGTGTGTATCTGTGTGTGTGTGTGTGTGTGTGTGTGTGTGTGTGTGTGTGTGTGTGTGTGTGTAGAATGGGAGACAGGAGAAGGAAAGGCAGGATGAGGGAGGTGAAAGAGTAGCAAAGGGGGGGATTGAAAGAGGAAAAGGGTGTGAGTGGGGTGAATTACACATCTGCGTGGACTCCAGTCGTAGCCTGTGGCAGTTCAGTTGTCTTACTAATATTAACCCAAACCCCCCAACACAAAGACCGCAAGAAAGAGGGACGGGGGAAGAGACAGCAGAGGAGGAGGGTTTATCCACCCTCAGCTTTGAGTGCAACAGAAAAACAGCTTTGCACTCTAATATTTGTGTGGAAAAGAAAAGAAAAGATAATAAAGTAAAATATAGAGTCAAATAGGGAACAGCACATCTGCTAACAATATTGTCAAAACAGCTTTCAACTCTGACCCTGAACAAGCTAGGTAGTTATCTAAGAGGGTTACTGGATTAAATAGCGTGTGTGTGTGTGCCTGGTGCCAGTGTCTATGTGTGCCCATTTTAACTGTGGTTACACTAAATCAGCAAATAATGTGGATACTAAGCTTTCAAATGCTAGGACAGGTGCAGTCTGAGCAACTAAATGAGAGAAATGAATAAAACATACTTCCTCTCTTTATGTCTTTCTCACTCTCCTTACACACACACACACACACACACACACACACACACACACGAAAGTAGCATCACGGTGAGAGAAGTAAACGTTGACATTAAGTCGACGGTACAGATAATTCCCAAGAGTCCAAATCTCCAAGCAACTGCTGACCTTTAACACAAGAAATGATACAGACACATCAGTGAGAGTCTGTGAATATATATATAAATATTCTCTCTAAATGCAGAGTACAGACTATATGAACTTAACTGTGTTTTAGTTATCATGGCAAAAAAATTCCTCTTTGCTATATAGTCCAAAAACCAACCATCAGTCAGTGGATACGCTTAACTTTCAACATTCAACAAAGAGTCTAAAGCTAAACACCCAGAAGCTGTCCAGGCCAGCAATACTTCGTAACTGATAAAGACCGTGCTAACATGGCAACTCGTTTTTGTACGTTGAATGAATTCAACACATTAAACATCAGAGGTTGTGGGGAGCATCATTACTGTTGAAGGGATTCGGTCATCAACATTAACGGTGATTAAAATAAACAGATAATTATGTACATAAACAATGAGACTTTATCTCCTCCCACCATGAGACAGGAAGCTGTAACCCCACCGCGATCGAAAAACATCTTTTTAACATGTAATGATTCATGAAAACTACTCAGAGAGTTAACACTTGCACATACAGTACATCAGCCAACCAAGTAATGAAGTTAGCGTAAGTTCATGCAGGATATGGAAGTCATACCCCCAGTTGTGATCAGCTGACAGGCTGATGTTCAATTACTAACACCTCTCAACCAATCACAGAGTGTGTCTAACGACAAGGCGCCATATTTAAATCACGTCTTCACTCTGTCTTATCCCTGCTACCTTTTTGCTACC